>NC_051163.1:38002123-38126214 GCF_013339745.2 Dermacentor silvarum
ATAGGCTGCTGCTGCTGCTGCTGATGATGATGACCTCACAAAGCTTCAGAATAAAAAGGGACAAATAAGCAGCACATAGCCATCACGTTATGATGATCAGCGTGAAGGAATGCAAATACAAGTACACGAGAACACCTGACAAGCGCTCTCCTACTCGTTCTTGTATTCATCTCCTTAGCAGCGACGACCAAACGCCTTCCAACTCGCCCCATTCGCAAACATGCTACATTATACCAACGATTCCCTTTATCGCGTGTTTCCACGTGCTCCTAACAAACTTATATTCACATGGTTCCCATATTCCTGCATGCTTTCTTTGCCTGTTTTCTAGTTGCGTTGCCGAATGTGTATACATCTAAACGAAAGAAAGAAAAAAAGTTTAGTGTCTTATTACAAGACAAAGCAATTAGCATTGCATCCATTAATGAACACAAAGCAAAACGAAGACCCATATAAGTTTCATCGCAAAATGTTCAGAGGGAACCTCGGAGTGTTGCAAATACGAACCAACGTGTCGGCAGTTTCCTTGGCGTGAGGGTACAAGCTTAGGGAACGGAAGTGCCTTGCAAGAACGGGTCGAGAGCACTCGATGTTACCGAGAGCTGGTTTCTCGGCTACGATATAAAAACAAAAGCTGGACAGGGCAAATTATAAGGATAATAGTGCGGGTGTTTTCTTCTCTTATGGCATGATACGCTCTGTTGACATGTAACTACTACCTATGAGCAACCATGCAGATCTTGCGTGTGGGCGTGGAACACGTCAGTTTCGCTTGATGGGCTACCGATAACACGCCATCCACGTGTGCTGGCTGTCATGTGGTCGTCCAAGGTGAAAGTGCAGCGGCACGAAAAGATATCGGCCTGTTTTCTGCAATCATGCTTCTTTGCTTCATCTTTCTATGCCCAGTTTTGTGCTGAATTGGAGGGTGACCTTTGTCATCGTGGTCATCGTCGACACCTATGCCCTTGAGAACCATCCACGGGCTGTTAGAGAGCTTTCTCAGTGCGATCGGGGATTATAAGTTGAACGCGCCGGACGTTTGCAAAATACGAGGGTGAAGACGACGACAATTTGGATACAATACACTTAGAATAACATAACACAATCAAAATGGAGACGAGTACAATGAATATGTTCTATTTACTTGGTGCTGGCTTGTGTGAATGAAATGAAACAGAATTCGCATATTTAGAAGAAAGGTATAGACTGAATCATCCATTAAGAAATGTTGATCTCTACATGGCCTGGTCATTTATTTTAGCATTGCTAGTTAAGTATCGCTTGGTTTAACAAGGTGGTATTAAATAATAATTCAGCTGCCCATGTCCCTTGGCTCCCTTGCCATCTAACAAATAGCAAGCGAGCCACTCGCTTGCGTTGTAGAACTTATCCAACCCGAAATCATTAAATGCTTAGAGTGTGAGATATGAGTTCGCGAGCAGCGCGATATTTGTTTTCTTCTCGCTTCTATTTCTTCCTCGTTTGGTGGAGGAATGAGCAACATACAAAAGTTTAGCTTTTGTAAGGCGACTACAAGTTTGATGTTGGGTACCACCAACTGACCTTTCATTAAAGGTGCCCCCTGAAGGCCATTTTGCTTGATTGAACTTCGAGACCTTCTAACGAGAGAGACATGAGCACTAATTCTAATAACCTTTTGCGCTTACTTGGCATCAGTTACTTATTTGTCACAACCAACTATTTCACAAGACAGAGTTTATGATATTGAAACGGGATTTCGGTGCGTTGCCAGTGCTCCTTGTAAAATGATTTCCAAGAGAAAGTACACAGGAACGTTACTTCAAGGAAAAAATAGTGCGACAGAAACATTGGTTAAGGAAACTGGGAGTGACATTCATGAGAAGGATATATTAAGGGCATAAGAGAAGTTCCTGTAACTGCAATACTGTTTGCTGAAATTCAAATTCCAGGAAATACGATAGCTCTTCCTTGACAATTGCGCATGTTGTACGTGCGCAATTTTTACGAAGTTTCTACTAAGCTTCGACATTGAACTAGCAGACCGCTTTCTAAGTTAAAAGCTAAGCCAGGCGCGAATCACTTGTGGAGTTCGCTCAAGTTGCATACAAAGCAGAAACGTGTGCATGTATGCACCTTTCTCAGACCTATATCATAATTGTTTTTACATATTCCTTACTTCGAGAATATATTTCAACAGCACTAGCGTCTCTTTTGTTACTTCTGGCAAAGAAAATGTAGAAATTTTGTCATGTTTTTTTATTATTGATATTGTATTGTCACGCTGTAGTGAGGGTGAACAACCACAGTGGCACAACATAATCACGAAACTAACTCTTATTGGGAGAACCTGTGCCTTGAAAAGCAAGTAACACTCAGCACAATCATATCGGCGAGCATACTCGTCGATCCTCGAAATTTTATCGGCCGGTCAAGCCGATCACATTGTTGATACGTGACTTGTCAAATGTTCTAGAGGAATCGCTGGTGCCCGTGCGCCTTCCAGAAAGTAGTACACAATTCTGGTCGCGCATACAGTCACTCATGGTTCGATGACAACAGACAACGGATAGAACCAGTGATTATGCATTCGAGAAACTTTCGATACAGAGAGGTGCGTCTTGCGCTGGGTGTTAACGTTGTAACACAAATTGGTTCGTCAAAAACGTTCACCGAAAACAAACAATTTACACGCGTGTCACTGGACACATCTTACAAAAGCATCATTCCGATGTTGTGAGCAGAATACGAAAGCGAAAAACAAAAGCACGCCAAGTAAAGAAAAATAACAAAGCAACAAAGAAATACAAACAAAGAAACAAAGTCCCAAAGTTCGTTACCGCTGGTAGAATGGCTTAAGGCGCACAACATGTACTCTTTCAGGTCTTGAGTGGCGCCGCTGTGATTGCGTAATGCCGTCTGGAAGGACTTCATAGTCCAGTGCGTCAATAGGTCGTATGATCTTGTAGGGTCCGAAATACCATCGCAAAAGTTTCTCACTGAGCCTTCGTCAGCGCATAGGGGTCCCAACCCAAATACGGTGGCCGGTCTGGTACTTCACGTAACTCCGGCTGTCAGGCCTCTGCTGGTTCTCGAGTTGGAAGGCCTTCCCATGCATTCCCAACTTTTTTCCACTAGGCGGTGAAGCGTCCAGTCACGGCGAAGTAGTGGGCTCCCGCGTCCACAAAAGCCGTGACTGCGTGACCGTCGAAAATCAAGTCGAGGTTTGTGGTCCTTTGTCTTGAATTGCGGTTAGGTCGCGGCGTCGGATCCCGGCTGTGCCGCGTTGCCCCAGCGATGTTACCTCGTGTGATCACGTCTTCTTTAGGCGTCGTATTATTGGCTTCCATTCTTCATTCGTGGGGCCACGTGTCGTCGCTACATCGTCGAGACAGTCTTTTCGGTGTCTGCGTCAGGGGCGGAGCATCATCGGAGTTTAGACAAACAACAACCGTACCTCCATCGGTTGCTGCTTTTTGTTTTCCGGATGAGGGCTCAAGGACCGGCCACTGCATGTGTGAGTGTATAAACGGTGCGGAAACAACAGGTGGATGCCTGCAGTGACGGGCCTGAGTGATGGTGAGGTATAGTCGATGATATGACGGGGATGTCCACCTTGGCTTGTGAACGTATAGCGCTGAGGGAAAACATGGCAACCGAAATTGGTTAGTGAAAACGTTCATAGTTAACAAACTATTTTTACGTGTGCCGCTATAAGGAGATGCCGGTTCATAAATACGACACCGGCTACTCCTTGGCTCTTGAATATGTGTTACGCACAAAATACATTGCAACAAAAACATGTAGGAAGATGCAACATGCAACAAAGTTGCGTTGTCACATACAAGTCAAAATAGCATGACGAGATTACAAAGCCGCACTTCAAGCAATATTGCGAAAGAAGGTGTGACATAACAACTCCCAAGCAACTGTACTAACCGCAATAATATCGCATATCCACCTGGATAACTAGAAAACAAAACATTCTCATGAATATTTCTTTCCGTGCGGTAATAGAGGCAAATAATGAAGCTCTATTACGGAAATTTTAATGCTAATAAAACACACCTTTGCATTGGCCTTGTTGGCCTCGGACCTAATAACTTCATCAAACAGAGATTTCTATGGTCTGAAACGATTATTGACTATTTAAGTCAGCGTCTTGGCGTCTCATGGTGCGGGAATTGTAGAACAACGTGATATGTGTTGTCATCAACAAAGCCACAATCATACTGAGGAACTTGAGCACTGCCAATTCTGTCTAGGCGGTGCCCAGCCGCAAGCGATGAATATGGGTCTCTGCTTCTATTTAAAGGTATCGGAATGTTGAATTCAGTAAGCTGATTAATATAAAACAGACAGAAACTCTTGGACTTTTCTTCAAACTCTATCTTTTTATATGTGTTGAATAAAGCTACTATATATTGCAGAGCAGTTCACTTTCTGAGATTTGGAGGGAGATCATAGATATGCAATGTTCTTGTCATGCTGCACTTCATCGGCTGCTCTGTTGCCTGGAATATTAAAACGTCCCGACATCCACTGAAATACAAATTCGAGCTGCGCTTGATTTCCCTAAGTGGGTTTTTTGAGTGTCTCATATTTCAATAATCTTCAGCTACCTCGCATGATTTTCCTGTTTCTAAAGCCAAGTATACCCGTTACTTTGATGATGCGAATGCCATGCACGTGCCAATGTGGCATAGCGTTGGTGACATGTCAGTAAACAGACACGAATATTAAATGTGGGAACTTGGAAGCACGAGCAAGAAAGATGGGCAAAGGGTGTACAACTTTGTTAGAGTGTAATGTCAGCCTTACATGAACTGGTTGCCAAGAACCACTTGTCTTTCTAGATACTCAGCTTGCGCCCGAAACTGTATCAAAGTGGCACGGATTGTTTCTGCTCATCTTCTAGCGGTTATACAACGCACGTCAAAATGGAAAGCACATAAGCCGCTTTGTCAGAATATGGATCAGTCGCCGTACCAAAAAGTCGTTTCTCGCTTGCTTGCTGCTTTACTCAGTTCTTACCATATACGACAATTTGTTTGCTTAGAATGCTGCAGAGTCAGTATTTCATAGGTAGTTTATGTTACTGATGTTTTTATAACTGTCTCCGTTTAGATTCGCCTAGCAACGGGCTTTTTGAATTCGACCTTTGAGGCTAAATTCACAAAGCTTTTCGTTCGCAAGCAGTTTTTGTTACCTGTTTCTTTACGTATTTCGAATTGCCTTAAACAAAAACATTCTGTCGGATGACAAGCTAAAGGCAGAAATCCTCTGCCTGACGTAGGCCCTGCCACCCGCTCATTGCTCAGCAGATACGCGGTATATACAAAGACAAAAAAACACAACTCGATTTGGTGAATGACACAAAGAGCGAGTACGTAACGAAAGCGGTTATACAAGACAAAAACTGAAACAAATAAAAGATTAAGTTTTGTTAACAACATGCACAGGGAATACAAAGTAAAACAAAAAACTTCACACAATATCTAGAAAAGCGGAGATTACAAAAAAGAATAATAAGTACACTGTAGTGCTCAGGAAACTTAGAAACATATTGACAAAGCAGTTTATGTATACACACCATAATTCTGAAAATGTTATTAGATGCATTTTCATAGACTTTTAGAATTCATTTGTCGATTTCCTTTTTTTTTGCTATAATATCAAGCGCGCTTGTATTTTCATTTGAACAATGTAGGTTTAAATATCGAGGATGTTTTGTACCACTGACCACGTTCGCTAACGATACCTGCCGCCCCAAGATTGGCTGCAATGTCGCTTACGAACAAGTCTAGTTTAAGAACGTTACGGGAATGCGACCCCAGAAGCATCGTACAACTCTCAATTAGATGGCGAACCCGAACTGAGGTTGTTGAATAAATTTTATTCGCTCTCTCTCTCTCAGTTAGATTACAATTTCTAGCTCTCTTGCATAAAACTTCTTTCACCCGTCGGGTGTTACGCAAAAGTGGCTGGCCTTACGTCAAGTTATACATCCCTAACAAGCCGAAGTTTCTTCGACATCTACATTTTATATGTATTGTACCGGAGCACATCGGCACCTGCTCTGTTCCAGCCAGTGTGAAAGGAGGCGTTGACGATCGTGTGGTGCGTGCTAGGTCGGTTTTCAGCGAGCCAGCTTGTTTAACCGCTTCGTCAAGTCTACCTGCAGAATACTCTTGTTGCATTTGGTGGAAGTGCTGGGTCGTCCCCATCAGCTTCCCGGAACTCCGCAGCCCTATGCTACCATCTGCCTTCGCTATGACCGAGGACGCCGGACCCTCGCGAGCTGCTCCCGCTCCCACACCTGTCGTGTGCTCTGGGGTGCTTCGTCAGCGTGATCCTCCAGTCTTCAGTGGCACTGACGGTCACGATGTGGAAGACTGGCTGGACGAGTATGAACGTGTTAGTGCACACAACAAGTGGGATTACCGCGACAAGCTGACTCACGCCATCTTTTATCTTACCGACGTGGGCAACCTGTGGTTCCAGAACCACGAAGCTGATTTTACCACCTGGTCAGCTTTCAAAGAGACACTCGTTTCGTTTTTCGGCCGACCAGCAGTGTTCAGCTTCGCGCTGAACACAGCCTCTGTGGACGATCTCAACAAATTGGTGAGACCTTCACAAGCTACATTGAGGATGTCATCTGCCTCTGTAGGCGGGTGAATGCGTCCATGTCGAAACCTGACAGAATCAAACACATAATGAAAGGCAGAGACGATGACGCCTTTCATATGCTCGTGGCCTAAGAACCCACAGAGCGTTACTCAAGTTATTGAACTTTGCAAAAGTTTGACGAGCTGCGTAAACAGCGCATCTCCACACGTCGCCCTAGAATGCAAACGGCTGACCTTTCAGCTTTGGCTCCCAGCAGCGCTGGTATTGAGCACACCTCCTTGCTGCCTCAAATTCAGCAATACGTACGCGAGGAAGTTGCACGTCAGCTCTTTCTTGTGGCATCGGTCACTGAGCCTCTCCCCACACTGGACCAGTCGCTTCGTCGGGTTATCCAGACGCAAATTGCTGAGGCCCTCCCGCCCCCCGCTTCGCCGGTTCGCCGCCGGAAGTTACGGCGCCGCTCACTTATGCTGAGGCCCTTACACGATCCCATGCCAAACCGACGCCAGTCCCATCCAGCCCAGCCACCAACTTCGACACGCCGCCAAGTCCGGTACAGCCGGTTTACGTATACCGTTCTCGCATCCGAGACCACCTATCAACCCCTGGCGCACTCCGGACAACCGGTCAGTGTTCTATGCTTGCGGTATTCCGGGACATGTTGCGCGCCTCTGTCGCCACCGCGGACTCTATTTTGGCGATGGCGCTCCCAACCTTAGCCATGTCCCTTAACAAGCTACACACCGTCATACATCTGACGCAACGGACTCGTATTCACGTAGCGCCGCCTTCAGTTCACGCCGATCTCCTTCTCCCCGCCAGCCGCTCCCTTTCCCCCATGATTCACCGTTCCAAGCATGCCCAGGAGGAAAACTAACAGCCGCAGTTCCTGAGGCAAGAACTGCGCCGTCGTCGAAATTTGCAAGGCCTCTTCTTTCGCCGCCTAACGAGATTGTAGTGTTTATAGACGGTGTCGCAACGAACGCTCTTGTCGACACAGGAGCAGCTGTTTGGGTGATTAGTGAGGTTCTCTGCCGCAAACTGAACAAAGTGACGACTCCGCTTTTTGATATTTCGCTACGTACAGCGAGCTCGCAGCACGTCAAGCCTTCGGCCACCTGCGCCGCTCGTGTTTTAATTCAAGATGCGCGCTACATTGTCGAATTTGTCGTCCTTTCTCATGCGTCGCATGACGTTATCCTATACAGGGACTTCCTTTCCGCGCATCATGCAGTTGTCGACGGTGCTCGTGCGCAACTCGCCTTGTCTCCGTTCTGTACCACAACCGTTGATAATCATCACCCGTCTGCTAAAGTGCTTGTCGCTGCTGACGTTGTCATCGCTGCTTTCTCTGTCGCCTTAGTGTCCGTCACTTGTGACGCGGTCCCCAATTCAACTGCACTTTTTGTACCTTCTGAGGAATGTGCGCGTCGTCGGAACCTTGTCCTACCGTTCGCAGTGGTCACACTTGATGATTCCGATGCAGTTTACGCGTGCAATCCGTTTCCCTGCCCTTCAACTCTATTACATGGCGAATCTGTTGGGCGTCTCGACACGTTTGATTCCATCTTTCCGTTAGATGCGCCTTGCGATACGACACCAATGCCTATCTATGCCGTCACTTCTGCCACCGCTCCCGCCTCACCCGACCAAGACGTCTTGTTGCGCAGCGTCGACGACGCGCTCCCGCAAGGTCAGCGCACTCAGCCCGTACAACTCCTTGACCGTTTTATGGCCTCTTTGAACCTCGGCCAACCTTGTTAGGGGCGCACGTCAGCGGTTGTTCACTGTATTGACACCGGTCACCATGCTCCACTGCGCCAGCGTCCCTACCGAGTGTGAGAAGCCGAACGCAGCGTCATTAGTGAACAAGTCGATGACATGCTGCAACGTGGCGTGATCCAACAGTCACACAGTCCTTGGGCTTCTCCGGTCGTACTGGTGCGGAAAAAGGACGGCTCAATCAGATTTTGCATGAATTACCGCCGACTAGACAAGATCATACGTCAGGATGTTATCCTCTACCACGAATAGACGATGCCCTCGATTGCCTACAAGGCGCCGAATTTTTTTCTTCCCTAGATCTTCCCTCTGGATACTGGCAAGTGCCGATGGCTGAAGCGGACCATCGAAAAATGGCTTTTGTGATCTCTGACGGGTTCTACGAATTTAATGTGATGCCCTTCGCCCTGTGTAACGCGCCTGCGACTTTCGACAGGATGATGGACACTATCCTCCGGGGACTTAAGTGGTGTACCTGTCTTAGCTACTTAGACGACATAGTTGTGTTTTCTCCCAATGTTGAATCTCTTCTCGCTCGCCTCGAGCAAGCTCTTGAGTGTCTCAAGGCCGCCGGTTTGCAATTAAACTTGAAAAAGTGCTATTTTGGTGCCAGACAGCTTACGATTCTAGGCCATGTCGTTTCACAAGAGGGAATCCTACCAGACCCTGCTAAACTGCGAGCCGTTGCCGAGTTTCCCAAGCCAACCTCTCTTAAAGAAGTCCGTAGCTTCGTCGGCTTGTGCTCTTACTTTCGGCGTTTCATCCGTAATTTCGCCTCTATTATGGCCCTCTTGATTCGGCTACTTGCCAGCAGCGCTGACCTCTCGGAATGGAATCCCGATTGCGACCAGTCATTTACGACGCTCCGCCGGCTCCTTGCGTCCCCTCCAGCACTGCGCCACTTCGATCCCAATGCGCCTACTGAAATTCACACGGACGCTAGCGGTGTCGGTCTTGGTGCCATTCTCGCCCAACGTAAAGACAGCTATGAGGAGTATGTCGTTGCATATGCCAGCCGTAACCTAACAAAGGCAGAGTCAAACTATTCTGTAACGGAAAAGGAATATTTGGCAATTATTTGGGCAATCGGCAAATTCCGTACTTACCTTTACGGACGCGAGTTTGACGTTGTGACTGACCACCATGCCTTATGCTGGTTGTCATCTATGAAAGACCCCACTGGTCGCCTCGCTCGTTGGGCTTTACGCCTTCAAGAGGATGACATACTTGTCAATAATCGCTCGGGACGCAAACATTCAGACGCCGTTGCCCTATCCCGTTCTCCGGTGCCTTCTGACCTACTTTGCTTACAAACTTCCACCTGCGATTCGTCGTCCCTCAGCATCACCGACATGGCTGCCGAGCAATGCAAGAAACCCTGGATCGCTTCTCTGCTTGACGTTCTCTCTCACCGTTCGCTTGAATCTGTTTCACGCACCATTCGTCGTCAAGCGCATCACTTTGTCGTTCGTGAAGGCTTGTTGTACCGCCATAATTAACAAAGCGATGGCCGCAGGTGGTTGCTTGTTATCCCCCGTCATCTGTGCTTGGACACATGCACCACCTTCCACGACGACTCAATGCGGCCACGCTGGCGTATTCAAAACCTACTCCCGCCTACGCCTGAGGCATTACTGGTGCGGCATGCGTCGATACATTCGCCAGTACGAGTGGTCATGTCTTTCGTGCCAACACCGCAAGACTCCCCCTCATAGCACCGCTGGTCCTCTACAACCTTTACTATACCCAGCACGACTATCTGACCCTGTTGACATTGATCTTTACGGTCCCCTCCCGAACACTCCTGCCGGCAACCGGTGGATCATTGTCACCGTCCATCATCTCACACGCTACGCTGAAACATCTGCGCTGCCAGCTGCCACCGCGATAGACGTCACTCGCTTCCTTCTTCGCCGCCTTATTTTGCGACACGGTGCGCCCGTGAATCACTAAGCGATCGTGGCCGCGCCTTTCTCTCAAAAGCTATTGAGGCACTGTTTCAAGAATGTCGCATTGTTCACCGCACCACCTCTGCGTACCATGCTCCAAGAAACGGCATGACGGAGCGTTTCAACTGTACCCTTCGATGTACGTGTCCGATGATCCCTCCAATTGGGACCGGCTGCTCCCCTTCGTCACGTACGCTTATAACTCTGTGCCACAAGCTACCACCGGCTTCTCTCCTTTCTTTCTTCTATATAGACGTGAACCATCATGTTCCATGGACACCATTCTCCCCTACCGACCCGATGTCTCTGCAGCCACGCCTGTTTCCGAAGCGGCTGCTTATGCTGAAGAGTGTCGTCAACTAGCTCGCTCGTTTACCGCGCAAGACCAGTGTCGCCAAAAATCTCGCCATGACGAATCCGCATATAGCGCCCACTAGTCCCCGGGAATGCTAGTTTGGCTCTGGGTCCCGTCCACTACTCCCGGCCTTTCCACCAAGCTTCTCTCAAATTGCCATGGTTCCTACCGAGTAGTAGAGCAAACATCTCCCGTCAACTATATCATCGAGCCGCTCGAGCCATCTTCCGACCACCGCCGCCGAGGGCGTGAAACAGTTCACGTCGCACAGCTGAAACCATGCTACGACCCTCCTGTGCTGTCATTCACCTAAGTCGCCAGGTTGGCTCCTTTATGCGTGGGGAGTGATTGTACCGCCGCACATCGGCACCAGCTCTATGCCAGTCAGTGTGAAAGAAGACGTTGGCGATCGTGTGGTTCGCGCTAGGTCGGTTTTAAACGAGCCAGCTTGTTTAACCGCTTCGTCAAGTCTACCTGCAAAATACTCTTGTTGCAATATATACATATATATATATATATATATATATATATATATATTGGAGCGCGAACATAGAAAGACAAAGAAAACCAAGGCATAACAAACACTTACTAAAACTTGCTTATTTGAAGTAAGAAACACATAGACCGGTGATAGGCAAATGATTTCGAAAGAAGGTGCAAAAGAAAGCAAGAAAAATGAGACATGAAACGCGGCGTGAATCGAGTGCCGTCAAGATATAAAGAATTGACAGTCTGTTAACAATGTAGATGACCAGATAACGCACCCATCCCCGTCCTTTTATTAGGGCTCAGCTACCTCCCTGGTTTCATATTACTACTACCGTAAAGGACTGATGAGTGCTCAAATGCCAAAAACGCAGCCACATTTTGAGCAATGTGATCACAAATACAAGCCAGTAGCAGTCTTTACCGCGTTGTCACGGTCGCGCAGGTGTATATTCAATCAGCACCTAGTCTGTTCATTTTATACGTTGTTGCTGGTCAGAGGAATGCCGTAAACTACACTGCATCTTCACTTTTGTCAGTAAAGAAATTTGAGATGAAATTATAATGACTTGAAAGCCTGCACCGCGATCTTAATATCTTTGTCACTTTTGAGAGTTTCCCAATCCGTGGGCGAGTGTGTAGCGTGTCTAGAAATAGTGTTTTCGCTTAGCGCTTACGGCCCGCTCTTCTCAGGCCGGCATATGCTAACAATCTGCACGCAACCGTTAAACATGAACACAAGTGCTCTTGCACACAACCCTCATGCCAGCAGTGGAACGAAGATCGCTTCTTTCACTCCGCCTTAGAAGGCTGATTGAGCGGAGGGGGAGTGGGCATCTCCTTGGCCTCTCGGTCGTTTTGCCGCCGAGTTAATAGCGCATATAGATCGCGTATCAGCGAGACACACTTATCTGAGCTGTTATCTTCATCTTCATCTTCTTCTTCTTATGGGCTTTTACGTGCCAAAACCAGTTCTGATTATGAGGCACGCCGTAGTGGAGAGCTCCGGATTAATTTTGACCTACCAGGGGTTCTTTAACGTGCACTACAACGCAAGCACACGGGTGTTTTTGCATTTCCCCTCCATCGAAATGCGGCCTACAATTCGACGCAGTTCGCTAGGATTCCTCAGCGCTTCGAAATCTGAGCGGAGCGGAGCGCAAATGGCACTTAACTAAAACTCTCTAAAGTCGTACCTTTTTGTTCAGCTTTCATTCAGGCTAACAACTGGTGCGAGTTGGTCGAAGTTCACGACACAAAGGCAGCGCGGTAAGAAAATAAAAGCACCACAGCGCGGTAAAAGCACCACAGCACCACATCGCGGTAAGATAAAAAAATAAAAGCACCACAGCGCGGTAAAAAAATAAAAGTGCCGTTAAAGGAAAGGACACACACATACAGGGTCTGCGTTTCTACTGCCGTACTTTAACAGCATTGAGGCGACAAGGCGATCGTCCGCTGTCCACGCGGACGCTACTGGAACACCGTTCGCACCAGTATTCAGCGTAGAAAACAGCGAAATTTTCCAGTGCTTTTTGAAGTGACTGCATGATTTGTGACGGACGAAGTGGTGCTGCCGATCCGCACGCATCCCCACATCCACCGCGGCTCTCCTCACTTTCTATTCTTTCTATTTCCCTGTTCAACTCACTGAACTTAGACCAACCAGACGCTTTCCTGACTAACAATCTTGGTTCTTGAGTCTCTCTTTCATTCTTTGGACACTGCAGTGCTTCGCGTTGCTTTGCCTTGATGATGCCATTCAGCGGTCTGTCTTCAAAAGCGGAGACCTACTTATATACCTCGGTAATACCATACTCTCCGATCACACGCGGCCATACCGCCTGCTTCTGAGCGGCAAGTCGAGACTAACGCCCTTCATCCCATGGCTGTCATGCTCCTGCTTAAGAAAAAAAAATGCCAAAATAACGTAAAATCTGGTGAGCCAGTCCTGGTTAGTAAATACGCTCAGTGCAAGAGACGAAGAGAAAGAAAGAAGCCGCACCAGACGAGTACTCGTCCTGCTGTCAAATAGTTCCTCGTTAACGTCATCCGTGCTGCCAATAGTAAAATTACAAAAGAAAACGCCTGTTCCACGTTCTTATGATTCATGTTAACCTATTCATGCATAACCTATTTCGCTATGAAGTATGGGAAAATTGGGTTTATTTTAGTACACTGTTGTGACAGACGGAGACAGCTCCACTTGCATAGCAGGCGTTTCGTCGACAAGTATAGTTCCATTCACCTAGCGAGTGATATTCTTTCTGGGACGACACATCGCCAAGAATAAACACGCCACTGCACACTGACAGATGAAGCCCGTTATTTTTTTTAACGAGGCACAATTCTGGAAGAGTCCTTTCAGTGTCATTTTTCGGGAAGATCGACGTAAACAGCAAATTCAGAAATAGAGCGCCAAACGCACGACGCAGCTCATCATCGTTGAAGGGACATTGGGAAAGAAAAGGAAGATGCGCGAAGTCAATCTCCGAGTGTGGACCATTGTGAAGAGTGTCATCCAGATTGCACAAGGCGGCCCATTTCGCGACAAAGGTATAAGCTACACGTGAAAGAAACACAACCGTCGACTATTATTATACATTTTTAAGCTGAAACGTTTAAACTATTTGCCGTGCTTTTGTACCTTTGTTCTTGGTCACCTCAAATCTCTATACAGAGGACGCAAGCAGCGTTCCAGCCAAAACTCGCACTCTGCCTTGGGTACACTTTACGTTTGTTCGCATTAATGTTTCAGTTGAGATGACGCCTTCTCCGGCAACCAACCTTTATTTTTATTTTTTCCTTCTGTTTCTCTAATTTTTTTACTTTCTTACGTAGTCTCCCTTGAGCTTCACTGAAACCATTTCCTTGAGATCTCGTCCGTTATTGTCCAATTCCCGCAGCTCCATCCAACCCGAACAAGCGGAGGCACGGACTGGATATAAAACTGAAACTAAAAAGTAATAGAGACACGGGAAGTAGGCGCTGCAATTGCGAGAACCGTTGACACAATCAACGCGTCCGTCAAGGACAAGTTTTCCAAGCCTTCGGCCCACGCCAGCAAATGCGGTTGCTTGCGTCATCAGCACCATGAGGCACAACGCGGGAGGAAAGAACTCTGTGCTGAAGTGGTGCGAGTTTTCGCAGAGACTGGACGCAAGTTCTCACTTGCGACGTAAATGTATTATTTACCGGTCTCCACGCAGCATATCCTAGACTCTGGCTGCGCAAGCGCTCCCAGAAAATGTATCTGCCACGGGGAGTGACTAACGCGGTTTAGAGAGCATTTATAGCGCATAATGCGTATGATGCAACCATATTTGTTATTTGTTTGTACACCTAAGTGGTATTGACAAAAAAAAAGGAAAGACCTGAGAAACACTCGTTTTTCATTCATCTGTGCACGTATTGTGAAACACAAAGACGAGTTACCATTGTAAAGTACGATAGAAGGATTTTT
This sequence comes from Dermacentor silvarum, assembly GCF_013339745.2. Taxonomy (NCBI): domain Eukaryota; kingdom Metazoa; phylum Arthropoda; class Arachnida; order Ixodida; family Ixodidae; genus Dermacentor; species Dermacentor silvarum. Next base: position 38,016,774 of record NC_051163.1, read on the forward strand.
AATCAACGTCAAGCTTTGTGAACCGGTCCCATGAACCCTTCTTCAATGGCTGTGCATATTTGTCAAACACTGTGAACTTTGTTAACAATCTTTTTCTCTCTGAATAAACAGACGTGTAAACCCAAAGAGCAGCTAGAGCATCGAAGAGGTGCCAACGTCTCCTCCTAATATTCCATATTCTATCCCACAATTAGCCAGAGGACGTTGCTCGTGAATACACATTGTCCAGGCCGCACAACGCGAGCATTGCACATCATTATTTATCTATGTTTGACTCCTGCACGTTGCTGTATAATCCATACCTGCAGTCAAACCAATTTCTGCGCTCTGCGCTATCATCACGTTGGCCGCCAAGTTGTAAGATTCAAATCTCTGGAAAACAAAACAATCGCTGTCCTGTTTTCCTTTTGACGCAAAGGTAAACAAACGAATAGAGCAAGGTGAAGGTAAATATTGCTTCAAGGTATACGAGACTACTGCAGAGTGCACCGGCTTCCGATGCAAATAGAACATAGAAATGATTGGTTAAGATCTAAGCGATAGAGAGGATGGGAGACCCTATAGAGGAACGTGCACGGGTGTGTGTGTATAAAGCCACCCTGGAGCACAAACTGCTTTATTGCAGCCTGCGACGATGCGTTGGTTGCTTCTAGCTCCTTGATTGTTGATTTATGTTACCAGCTCTAGATTAACCAAGGCACTGAGAGAAGACGCAGACACAGTGGTCGCTGCACTAAAAGGTAAATCTATTTGACTGAAAGAATCTGTGCGTATCATTTTTGTTTCGCTCAGTTAAAAAGCTGAAAATGCTGATCTAAAAGTGAGGGAAACTTAACGCGAAGCCAATAGTAGTTAGTGTTTGTGATACGTTGCAGCGGAGTTTCATTTGTGATTAGCTCTGATAATCATGTACTGAAATACTATTTGCTGCATTGAATATTTCTCCTCGAATAACATGTCATTTTATTGCTGTCCGCCCCCCCCCCCCCCCGCTTTTGTGTGTGTGTGTGTGGGGGGGGGGGGGGGTATGGCAAATCGGTTAAATTATGACGATCGTTGTCGATGTCTTTTTGTGGTTTTATTGCCGCTTTCACCTCACTAAAATATGGACAAAATTTTGTTTATTACGTAGTTATTTGACGTAATAGTTCAGTGTAAACTCCCTAGGTGGCGGAGAGAAGTAATTAAAGGGACAATGAGACATCCACCCAATCGTAGCCATTGCTACAAAGGAAACCCATACGAATTCCTCGAAAGAAAGGCCACGCAGTTGAAGAAAAAATTCGTCGTGGTCCAGGACTCGAACCCGGACCATCGCCTTCCCGGGTCAGCCGCCATAGCATCTGAGCTAACCAGGTGGCTCGCAGATGGCAGGGCGAAGTCGAATTTATCAGCAACCCGAAGCAAAGGCAAGTGTTTGACGCAATAGTTCAGCGTAAACCCACTAGGTGGTGTGAAGTAATTAAAGGGAAAATAAGACATCCACCCAATCGTAGCAATTGCTACAAATGAAACCCATACGGGTTCCTCGAAAGACCAGCCTCGCAGTTGAAGAAAAATTCAAGGACGAATTCAGGACGAATTTTTCTTCAACTGCGAGCTTTTTCTTTCGAGGAACCTGTATACACCTGTTCGAGAAATCTGCGGAGTACAATAAACCTCTCTACATGGCTTTCATAGATTATGAAAAGGTATGGTACTCTAGGCTGAGCCACAGTATTTGGGTGGACTTGGCGCAGCAAACGCACTACTTGGCCATCGCGCCTCGCAAAAACAAGATGCCGCTGTCCTGGCTCTTAAGTGAACATGCCCATGACGCTCAATATAGTCAATAATGATAATACTTAAATTCACTATAGCAGTATTCAGTATAGCAGCCCCACCATAGTTACAGCTTCGCTGGCTTCCATCTTCACAGTAGTGGAAGGGCTCTGAACTTTTTTTCTCTTAATGTCAATTCCAATATCGGCTATCCCCGTTTGCTCTCTGATCCACACTGCTCTCTTCCTGACTCTTGAAGTTATGCCTTACATTTTTCGTTACATCACTCTTTGTGCGGTTATTAACTTGTTCTCGAGCTTCTTTGGTATCCTCCAAGTTTCTACTCCATATGTTAGCACGGGTAGAATGCAATGATTGTACACTTTTCTTTTCAGTGACAGTGGTAAGCTCCCAGTCAGGATTTGGCAATGCCTGCCGTATCCACTCCAACCCAATTTTACTCTTCTGTAAATTTCCTTGTCATAATCAGGGTCCCCTGTGAGTTATCGTCCTAGATAAACGTATTCCTTTAAAGACTCAAGAGGCTCACTGGCGATCCTGAATTCTACTTTCCTTGCCAGGCTATTGAACATTATCTTTGTCTTCTGCATATTAATCTTCAACCTCACGCTTACACTTTCTTGGTTAAGGTTCTCAATCATTTGTTGTAATTCGTCCCCGTTGTTGCTGAATAGGACGTCATCTGCAAAGCGATGGTTGCTGAGATATTCGCCGTTGGTCCTCACTCCTAAGCCTTCTCAGTCTAAGAGTTTGAATACTTCTAAGCATGCAGTGAAAAACATTGGAGAGATTGTGTCTCGTTGCCTGACCCCTTCCTTGATAGGTAACTTTCTACTTTTCTTGTGGAGAACCAAGGTAGCTGTGGAATCCTTGTAGATGTTTGCCAAGATATTCACGTAAGCCTCCTGTGCTCCTTGATTACGCAATGCCTCTATGACTGCTGGTATCTCTACTGAATTAAATGCCTTTTCATAATCTATGAAAGCCATATAGAGAGGTTGATTGTACTCCGCAGATTTCTCGATTACCTGATTGATGAGAAGGATATGATCCATCGTAGAATATCCCTTCCTGAAGCCAGCCTGTTCTCTTGGTTGGCTGAAGTCAAGTGTTGCCCTGATTCTATTGGAAATTATCTTAGGGAATATTTTATACAATACTGAAAGCAAGTTACAGGGCCTATAATTCTTCAATTGTCTAACGTCTCTGTTATTATGAATTTATATAATGTTAGCATTCTTCCAGTTCTCTGGTCCACTTGAAGTCATGAGGCATTGCGTGTAAAGGGCTGGTAGCTTTTCAAGCATGGTATCTCCTCCGTCTTTCATTAAATCGACTGTTATTCCATCTTCTCCAACATATACGTGGCACTGGTTGTGCGGAATAAAACGTGCCGCTTGTCCGCCGTGCTCGTGTGGCCACCCAGAAGAAGATCCGCACCACCTCCTTTTAGAGTTCTCACGACACGGAACTGTAACAGGCATTGCCGAGAGACTGGCCGCTCGAGGCACTTTTCGTGTTATGGCGGGCTTCTTTCATGCTCGGAAAAACTTTTCTGTAACACGTATTGAGGGACAGAAAGCAGTATCGGGACCTTTTCAATGATGCCCTACAATTTTCTCGTTGACACGTTTTTCTAATATTTGAGAAGTTTGATAATTATTTAGGACTAATTATATCATTAGGCCGAATGCGAAAAACTTTTAAGTATCTCCAAGCGACGGCAAGCAACATTGCCTTCGTTTTGTCCAGCTACGTGGCATTTGCATATTTAAAAAAATCTTGGTGCATGACAGTTGAGACACCCTGTATTAGTCTAACATCAAGAAAGGAGCAGCGTTATTACTGGGTGTGAATAACGGGTCTACTCTATCGTAATTTTATGCAATACTCGTAATGTTCACACCATTTTTTTGATGGGGCTGGTACGATGGGCCTACGTCATTAAAGGGGTCCTGAACCACCTTGCTTTGAAGGCTCAAAAACGCCTTGGGATTTAGCCTCCGTGGGATTCAGCATCCGGAAGAACGCCTCCGTGTATTCAGCCTCTCAGGAATGTATTACTGAAATAATTTTTCAAGAAACCTAGTGTGAACGTAGATACTACAAGCTCTACATTAACTTTGCATTCTTCCTAAACGTCCTTCTTCATTGCGAAAAAGCGTGGTGGCATCGCTTCTGGTTCCCTACGGCATTACGTCACCTGGCTTCAATGCTGTTTCTTATTTCAGTCGAAATATACGGGCGCTGTTGGCAACACATGATTCCAGGCGTTGTTGTTATAGCAACGTTGGCCTGCTCACTTTGATGTACCAGATACCTGCATGCGGCTGTCATTTGTGGTACCCAGTGGCATGCGTAGTACATTTGCTTTCGCAATTATCTTTACGGCGATTGCACAATGTCCCAAGTTTCATCTTAGCGTCGTCTAAGCTCATGCTTGTACGTCGGCAGCGCGCACGTCGGCTCAATTATGAATGCCGCACTCTGACAGAATTCCTAATCTAAGAAGCTTCGGCCATGAGGCGACGCACCTCGAACGTGTGCAACTCGGGAAGCAGGCCAGCTGTCCTAGTCACATATGGGCGCTCCGCATGCGTTCGGGAGTAGAGTGTACTAGATAATGGTCGAGTGGGCCGAACGGCGCTCTCACGCTGAGGCGCCGCGTGTGGAAAAATTTTGCGAGGGCGCTGCGAGCGAACTGGATTGGGGCGGAGACGCGCTCCGCGGCATATTCAACGCACTTTCGCTGCGGGCGCCGAGGCCGATTGCGCATAGTACGCTCTTAAAATAGTGCTTTATTTCAACTGCAAATTTATGTTTACACCATCTTGCCAAACATATATATTTGAGGCATGGATTATACAACGCGTCGTCTTCAGTTTTGCTGTCGTTGTCAAGCGCGTCGTCTGCTAGCGAGCGCGCGTTCGCTACGCGGACGCTGGCGGCGCCCAGTTTTTCTCGCAGAACGTCTTTGTAGTACATTTGTTTTTATGTTTTAGTTGCTTTGGTGCGCTCATGACTCTTCACGGCGGGTACCAAAGGTAGTTTCAGTCAAGTGAACCATTGTTTTTAACACTGTCTTCTAAAAGCAACTGGCATCTCTGCAACATGAAGCTACGTACGAAAATTTTATTATGATAGCGTGTCATTTTACGCGCGCTTCTTGTCGGTGGATATTGATCAGGAACAATGATCGAAGAAAACAATATTAAAGTGAACTAAACCAGGTTTATTAGCTGCGTGGCGCGAAGAATGACCGATGTATTTCTACGTAATTAAATCAAAGGGTACTGAGAATGGTACAAATGGTACAGTGAGAACTCCCGACCGTGCACGTTTGCACACGAAACACACGTATTAGTGAATACTGCACATAAAACTCTCATTCGCAGAAATATTATTCATAGCAGGCAATTAAAACTATATATATATATATATGAAAGTGCTATTGATATGCTGTACGACGCCGAACAGTCGTTTCCGTACGAATGTAACGCATAGCCGCACTATTGCAGTCTCAAAGGTGAGAGCCCGATGCAAGTGCGGACTGTTATTCCGAATGATCGTGCTGCCGGAGAGTTGTGGCTGTTGCGCAGAGGCGCAGTTCCTGAGAAAATTAACGCAGGAGTGTTAATAAGTCCGGCTAATAAGCTGCTAATAAGCCCTGCTAATAAGTGTAATAAGCTGTCATTCAATGCCCCGTTTTGGGGCAGCCTGTAAATCTGCTAACTTGATTCAGGCAAGGAAAACTTTTTTTTTTTTTTGACAGTCTCACCATCTTTGCAACCCATTAAAACTGGGTGCCCCATGTGGTACCACACTTATCTTCTTGAACGAACGCAGCAGATCTACACATATCTGTACGTGTATGTGAGGTATGCCGTTTCTCTAATTGCTTCATTATTGTCGTTATGATAGTGCGTCGAATAACTGAAAGCAGCCGCTTATAATATACAAGCTGCTTAGTTGAGCGGACAGACATTTGGGAATGGCATTACATTTATGTGTGAAATATAGGATAAGCGTAACATGTTTTTCTCGGAAATCAGGCTCGAGAATAATTTATTTTGTTTACACTCCTAGCAAAAAGACGAAGAACGCAGCCACCTGTCTTTCTTTTGTTTAGTTCAAAGAAATTTGTGGGTTTTACGTGGCAAAACCACGATATGAGTATGAGGTACCCGGTTTAGATTTCCCCACCTGGGGCTTTTTAACGTGCACCTAAATAGAAGTACACGAGTGTTTTTTCCATTTGTTCCCATCGAATTCCGCGACGGATTGAACCCGCAAGCTCCAGTTTAGCAGCGCAGCGCCGTATATTCACTATACCGGGTGTTCGAAATTAAGGTTTAGGTGATTTTTAAAAATCTCCTGTGGCAGTTAGCACAATTCTCATTGATGAGCTGGGTTATTCGAAGAGGCGGACATTAGTAGCACGAGAATCGAAACACCTATTCACCTTATTAACAAAATTGATTAATGAACTTCTTAGTTAATTACTTTACGACACATATTGCAATTTACGAATTGTAGCCGGTGATGTTGCAAAACGCATCCACTTGAAATTAATTTCCAGAATGACACCAGAATGACACTGACCGCGATAAATGACCCCGTACCCATTACTCCGCATTCTGTTACGCGAGTAAGGCGGAAACTTGAATAGAATGTTGCGCTGCAGTTTTTTTTTTTTTTTCAATAACAATGCTTCCCGTAAATCTGAGTACCCGCCGCGGGGGCTCAGTTAGCTAAGGCGTTGCGCTGCTGAGGACGAGTTCGCGGAATCGAATCCCGGCCGCGGCGGCCGCATTTCGATGGAGGCGAAATGCAAGAAGCCCGTGTGCTTGCGTTGTAGTGGACGTTAATGAACCCCAGGTGGTCAAAATTAATCCGGAGCCCTGCACTACGGTGTGCCTTATAATCAGAACTGGTTTTGGCACGTAAAAAACCCCAAAAGAAGAAAGAAATCTGAGTACAAGGTGCCGGATGGGGCAGATATGCTTTACTTGTTTGAAGCGGCAAGCAGGAAGGTTACATATGTTTCTCCGTTTGCGTTCCGCAAGACCTACTGATGGAAAAGTGTATGCGGAACAATACACACGAGAGATACATGCTGCTTGAAGAACGAGAAAAATATTTGTTCTCCAAAGGGAACCGTACAATAACATAGTAGAATGAAAGCCGACACTGCGGCCGCAATGCACGGGCAATCACCGAGCGGCATTAAAAAATAAAATGAAGAGAAAGAAAGGCATTTGTTCTTAAGACATATATACATGTCATATTCGATTATGAACACCGTTTGAGAGGTCTGAATGCAAATACCAGCGCGCGAAGTAGTGCGATTGACCCTGCCGAGCAGTATCGCCAGCAGTTTCCAACGGCGCGACCTTGATGCGGCCCAATCCAGTTCGATCGCAGCGCCGCCACAGTATTTTTCCACGTCGGGCGCCTCACTGCAAAGCATGCGCCGCCCCAGCCGCTCGTCCCACTCGACCATATTCTAGTACACTCTATTCGGGAGTTTAGCTCGGGCTGGTCCGCGTCGCCACGCCCCTAAGTCATGTCAACCACAGGCCAATCAGAGCACGCGGTCCTCGACATATCTCCATGGTGACAGCGCTAGTTGCGGCACCCCGTGGAGGCCATGGTATTTACGATCAGCAACACGTGGCCTCTGAGGTCGGGCGGCGCGCTATCGCGCCTCACGATTGCGGAAGCGATGGACAGTAGACGCAGCAGCGCTCAAGTGTAGTGCAATAGCTTTGTGCATGGCAGGGCTGGAACGCCCGCTCGTGTGTGCTCGACTACTTCAGTGTGGCCGTCCAATCTTATGCGGACCGGCGTTGTCCTTCAGGAATAGTAGACAAATCCAAATTGCGGATTTTTAAGCGTTATCAATAGCTCAATACGAAGCGATGTCTTCTAAGGTGTACATCCCGGAGCGGCAGGGAGTGGCGGGTCCCATCTATAGGTGCTAGCCGTCATTCTTTGCTAGGCATGGCAGGCTCAGCGTACGTGTGGTCTGGCCTTAAGTTTTGCGGCTGCTCATTTCACGGCTCAGGCTTTGTGGAGCTTAAGGGATGATAAGCACGTGCAATTTGTTTATCAGCTCGCTGAAGTGAATGGGCCATTTCAGAAAAGAACCAGTTTCTTATTCACGTTTCATTCGAAATAATATAATTCAAGCAAGCTTTCTTGTAGTTAATTTATTTTTTTTACTTCACGCCAACGCCCACAATGATATCAGGCTTATGAGTGACGGGTTTGATCTCGGTCACCGCTGCATGCCACGTTTCCATTCGGGTGGAATGCAAAAATGCTGATGTACCGTGCACTGCGTGCACGTTAAAGAGCCACAGGGGGTTGAAATAATTCCGGAGTCCCATCACTACGTCGATTATTTGGCGGTTTTGGCTCATAAAACCCTAAAATGTAAATAAAATGTTTTTATTTTTTAATTTCGCCTTTAAAATTTTTGTAACTTAATCTTCCTGGTACTTTTTTTTGTGCTACTTGCAATTATTGTTAATTACAGGCGCCTGTTGGAAGAAACTTGATTGTTTTTTTTTTCACATCTGCAAGTTGAAGCCATGCGGGAATTTGCATGTTATCGAAAACGGCCGACATTGGAAGTTTTCTTGTGTAATGCGTATGTCTTTCGACAAACGAAAGCTGGTGATGAAAGAAATTCTACATTCCCTGGAGAGTGCTGATAAAGATATACAGCAATTTGTAAACGAAATGTCTACGCTCTATAGAACTTGGCCTTCAAGGTGTCGTTGTGTATGTTTCTTTTTTATTACTGTAACCCCTTTAGGATCATGATACTACGTCCAAACGCCTTCTCGACCTTTTATCTCAGAACAAGAAAATGGCCTGCAGGCAAACAGTCCATTGTCATACACAGCAGGCTGAAAAGCGCGCAGCACCTTCATACTCAGTGGCGTATCTGCGCTGAATACCGGGCAGGCGCCTCTCTTTATGCTGGATGTGATATCTGGGAGACTGTGCTGCCTGCATACACAAGCAAGTACTTCGGACTTTGCGGCCGTCTTTGCACTGTCTACACGACCCGCCGTGGTTGCTCAGTGGCTAGGGTGTTGGGCTGCTGAGCACGAGGTCGCGGGATCGAATCCCGGTCACGGCGGCCGCATTTCGATGGGGGCGAAATGCGAAAACACCCGTGTACTTAGATTTAGGTGCACGTTAAAGAACCCCAGGTGGTCCAAATTTCCGGAGTCCCCCACTACGGCGTGCCTCATAATCAGAACTGGTTTTGGCACGTAAAACCCCATAATTTTTTTTTGCACTGTCTACAGGACTGCTCTGAATGGATAAAAAAAAATAACCACAAGTAGGCTGCGCGCTTTGCAGTATCTAAAGACATCACGCTCATGCAGGCTGTGTTTCTCAGTTCTTCCGTGTCATTTATTTTTCTTACTTTTGAAGATTTAACGTCGTTTCTTGTTTCTTATAGCTTACAAAAGTGTAAGATGCCAGAACCTCGTGGTACGGGACTTCGTAATGAAAAAATCAATATACGTCATTAGCATTTATAGCACATGAACTAGAAGCTTACGGTGGTATTTTTTTATATTGATCGCAAGATATTCAACGACCTAAATGAAAAGGTATTAACGCACGATTTCGAATGTACATTTGTTGAGATAAAGGAATTGACGCTGTCAAATCGGCAGCCAGAGTTATTGATACGAAATGTACTCTGTATATATTTCTGCACAACCTAAATGGTGCAGAAGATGCTGTGACAGAAGCAGCAAGCGAAATGCTTTCATCCTTTCAAAAGTGTTTCCAAAAACGTGTTTCCAAGCAACTTTGTTGACAAGGAAAGCAAAATTATTCTGCAACGCGCCATTTCTAAGCTGATGATTAATTCACAACAGCCACCTACTGTGGTTCGCCTCTATAATTAACATTAATTGCTTAGTAGTTTTATTGCCTGTCGGTACTTTGGGGAAGTACATAGTAGATATCACCCGCATAAACGCATCAATGCCTAACTTCCTGATGCCTTCATCACTGCATAACTAAGGCTTCGTCGCTGCTCGCTATTCCTGCGTAAATGCTGTAACCGGGACGTCAGTCAGCGTCGGAGATAGCGTTTCAGAAGCCATCCTTACTCTACCCCTCATTTCGTAATGTCCAGAACTCCCTTTTTTGTTTATATTCATATTTCTTCATATGAATATTACCAGCAGAACTGCAATACAAGTTCTTGGTTAACACGATTTGCTGCACCTCTAAATGTTTAATTTGTGCATTTCTTAACTTACACATTATCCCGCTTGTTGACGAAATTCTCAGAAAACTGTACTGACCTCCTCTGCCTGGCGCGAAAAATGATACATATCTTTCTCTTATCGAATGCGATTATTTACTATTTGGGATGATTATTGTTTTCTGAAAGTATTTTGGGTGCTGTATTTTGTTTTTCTGCTACAGTGTTTTATGTTGTGGCCTGTATATATGTATCCCTCAGGGGGTAGATTCTTTTCATGTGGTAGCTTTACGTATCCAGCCTTATTTCACTTTTCTTGTTTTAGGGTTCTTAACACTGGAAATTTTCGTGGTTATTCTCCGTGTTCTGGCTCCTTACTTTCACCAGATGAGCGTCAACCCACGTTTCGCTCTTCTTTGAATTACCTTCGTATTATGCAGAGCACATGCGCTCTACTACTTCTGCTTTCATAAATTACCCTTCTGATAAACACCCATGGTACATATTATAAACTCTACCACAAAAATGACTTGAGAGCTAGCGTATCTCTACGAATAATTAATGTTTTAGGCGTTATATGAACAAGAATTCTCATGCTCCAGTGCTGTCACGGGGCATCTTAGGTGGTTCCCTGCCCCGAAAATAATCATCATATTCATTATCATCATAATGGGTAAACAGATAAAGACCCCTTCGGGCTATTACATAAGGGGGAGCATGTAAATCCTCCTTGTGAGGCTTATAGCGCGTGAAAAGACAAGGACGAAGGAAGACGTCAATATAAGCCTCACGATGTCATACCAGCCAGGCCCAAATCACTGCATTACAGTATATCCTCCCGCATTTTAAACTATATCGCGCGAGCGTCCGTCATGCAACATTTTAGCTCCTTTAAGTGGCAATAATCAGCGAGACCGGCAGAAGTACTCTCAAGAGCACGTAAAAAATCTTTCATGTGAAAGATTCGTCTAACGCGACTTTCCCTTCAGGCCGACGTACTACCATATTTTAGCGTTCTCGCGCGATATATATTAAAATGCGGGAGGCTGTACATCAATAATCACAGCACAGTCAGGAAAACAATAATTAAAAACGAAATAACATATAAACATGTCAGGGGCGCAAATGCTATGGACGTTGCAGGCATAGCGAACGTAACGCATGGTAGAAGTGCGAGTACTTCTTCTTTCTGGGGTTTTGCGTGCCAAAACCAGTTCTGATTATGAGGCACGCCGTAGTGGAGGGCTCTAGATTAATTTCGACCACCTGGGGTTCTTTAACGTGCACTACAACGCAAGTACACGGGCGTTTTTGCATTTTCGCCTCCATCGAAATGCGGCTGCCGCGGCCGGGATTCGATCCCGCGATCGCGTGCTCAGAAGTGCAAGTGACATAAATATTTCTGGAAATAAGCTGTTAGTAACTGCTCGGGTTATTGTGGATCGCTTTCACTAACTATAGATTTGGCCAGCTAGTTCCACTGCTCTATACTGATGGGCAAGAAGTATCTACTAAATGGGGGGGGGGGGGGTAGTACCATGTACCAGGGTAGTACCGGGGTAGTACCAGGGTACCAGGGTAGTACCAGGGTTGTACCGCTGTTACCATTACGCTGGTAAATAGTCGGCGACAAGTGCGGCGGTGAGGAGGAAAGAGTAGAGCATTACGCAAGTGCAGGAAATAGTACGCTATATATAGTTTGTGGAGAAGATATGGTTTGACAATCTTGCGGCTTGTTCAGAGATATGATGTTAAAAGGTGGTTTAACAATACTAACACATTTGTGCCAGTCATACCTAGGCGTATTGAATCGTGCCGCGTGGTCCTGAGCGGCTTCCAACGCATTGAATAGGCACGTCTAATGAGGGCCCTATGTTGGTTAAACACATTCGAGTTGAGTACAGAAGAACGCATCGTAAGTAAGCTTGCGGATAGAAAACAGTGACATTGATAGCGACATTTTGATCAAGCTCAGCGTTTTTGAACAGTCAGCTGCAAGTTTTGGGACGTGGTAAGACTACGTGAAATAGCCCGAGATAGCAATATCAAGGTAGCGATATGTATCAGCTGATGCTGCATTGGAATAATTAGGAATACTGATAACTGCTGTTCTTTTGCTTACGGGAGACACACATAAACCTGCATTCAGAAGCGTTAAGTACCGTTAGAAAGCGCCAAAGAAGAGACATATTGTTTCGGTCATTTTGTAGTAATAAATGATTCGTTTGAGCCGATATGCGCCGATACCGTACGCAGTCATCTGAGAATAGCCAGATTGACGTTGATACGTTATAGGGAGGTCATTATAAAAATTTAGCTGAAAAGAAGTCCTAGGGCCGATCCTTGAGAAACGCCGGAGATTCTTAAGCTATGTTTATCAATGACTGTGTATTGTGACGTGTTAGAAAAAAATCAAAGGCTCAAGATGGAGGCAAGAAAGTTTTACCATTAGTCGACAATGTGGAACACGATGAAATTCCTTTGATAAGCCGTGATTTAATATGCCAGTTTGGAGGCAAGAATCAAAACTTAGGCGAAGGTCAGTGGTGAACTAGAAACCCGGAGTTTCGCATAAAACGCCTCGCCGAGAACCATGCTGCGATGGCCACTTATTAAAAATAATAAGTGGCCATCGAGCTGAGAAGCTACGTGCTAGTACATTATATTGTCACGAGTCAACGCGAACAAGAAGCAACACGTTGAACAAGACGGCGGAACAGCTTGAGAATCACCAGCACAAATACATCTTCTTCGTCTTCGAATTAGCCTGTTTTACTACTCGGAGTTAGTTAAAGCACATACTACCATCGTCGTTTAAACGTCTAGATAGAGTACGCATCATTTGCTCTCTCTCTAAAAGAGCATCGCCTCGATGCTAGGCAATGAAGTTCGCTTGGTGAAAATGAAAGTCGCTCGTACAGTCACTCGATGACGTAGGGCTTCATGCGCACGGAGCCAGTAGCCTTCAGGAGCCAGTAGCCGCAGTGTGGGCGAAAGAGGCACCGAAGGCTTCACGTACGAATATGTGAAGCACTTCTTAACGTGAAAGCAAACTTGCGGTAAACGTTACCGGGCTAACCAGCTATCAAGACATTAATATAACTTTATGTGCATCTTTTCGAAAGTAGACTTGTGACTTTATTTAAAGGATCTGTAGTTGCAAGTTGGACAAATAGTTTAGAAAAGCTAAACGGAAAGGTTGTGCCACAATTGTGGCTCAAGACTAAAGAGTCCTCCATGTAGATGTAAAACAACCTGGCTCCATCAGCAGTACGACTGCAGCGTTCTCGTTTTCGGAAGCATTCCCTAAACATAACCCACCGAGATTCAACTAAAAAGAAAGAAACAGCATATCTATGAAGTGAATGATGATGAGTGGGCAAAGCACCGGCCGGGGGATCATTCGGGCAAAACGCCGGAAGCGTTCTCCGGAAGCCGGAAGCTTGCTTCCGGTTTCGGCTTCCGGAACACGGAGCGTGGCGGACATATACTATATATATATATATATATATATATATATATATATATATATATGTCTGTGTACATGTGTACAGTATATACAGCGCTTATATAGCCGTTGTGCACCGCAGCGGCCCTAGCTACGGAAGAGAGAGAGAGCGCGCGTCGGGAACGAGGAAGAGAGCACAGCTGCCCCTCTAGTGGGAGCAACGCGTATTAGCGTGGCTACGACGGCGCGACAAGGGACAAGGCTCGACCCTAAGGAGCTTCGCCGCTAAAAGCCGGCTGATCCAACGCCCTGTGGGAATCGATGTTATGCGAAGCAGAGGGCGGATAGCCTACCAAGTTAACGAAACGACCATAAGAGCACGAAGACGTAGGCGGCTCTTTCGTGACCTCCATGACACGCATGTCATGACGTTCATGTGATGAGTCCTCAGTAGTCTCTTTGCTACACCTAAGGGACCTTAAGGCGAAAGCCTTAGGCATGCTCATGACTATGACTTCGACCATCAACCTTTAGTGTTCCCTTCACTCAGTACCCACGTCCGAACCCATTTCAGTGGTTTTTTAGTGTAAATTTTTTTCGCTGAGTCAGTGTCATTTTGCTGAGTCATGCTCATGACTATGACGGAACAGCTTGAGAATCACCAGTACAAAGACATCTTCTTCGTCTTCGAACTAGCCTGTCCTACTACACGGAGTCAGTTAAAGCACATACTGTCATCGTTGTTTAAACGCCTAGATAGAGTACGCGTCATTTGCTCTCTCTCTAAAAGAGCATCGCCTCAATGCTAGGCAATGAAGTTCGCTTGGTGAAAATGAAAGTCGCTCGTACAGTCACTTGGTGACGTGCGTCCTACGTGCACAAGTTCAGAATGGTGTTGGCGGCGCCTTGTGCAGTAAGGGCTATCTGCAACGACCTCGTATGTGACGTCACTTAGCCGACGCCGCACTTTATAGGGTCCGAAATATTGCCTCAGCAGCTTCTCGGATAGTCCCCTGTTTTCGTATAGGCGTCCACACCCATACTCTGTCACCGGTTTCAGAAGTTACAGGCCTATGACGGGCGATATAGTGACCTGCATCGTATGCTTGCTGCTGGTGTATTCGCACGCGTGCGAGCTGCCTGGCTTCTTCTGCACGTTGCGTAAACGCATTGGCATCCGTGTCAATGTCGTCAGGTGCATGTGGTAGCATGACATCGAGCATCGTCCTTACTTCACGTCCATGGACAAGACTGAATGGAGTCATCCGTGTAGTTTCTTGTTTAGCCGTGTTATAAGTAAACGTGATATAAGGCAGAATCTCGTCCCAATCGTTGTGCTCTATATTCACGCACATAGAAAGCATATCTTCGAGTGTTTTGTTCAGGCGCTCTGTTATTCCGTTTGTTTGTGGATGGTAGGCTGTTGTATTTCGGTGACTTGTGCCACTGAGCATCGGACGTTATCGAAAAGCGCTGCTGTGAATGCGGTACCTCGGTCTGTTATGACGATGGTTGGTGCGCCATGTCTCAGCGCAACATTCTCTATGAACAATCGGGCCACCTCTGCTGCTGTGCCTCTCTGGATAGCTTTTGTTTCGGCGTAGCGAGTAAGATAGTCAGTTGCTGCAATAACCCAGCGGTTACCACTAGTAGAGGTAGGAAGCAGACCCAAGAGGTCCATTCCGATCTGGTCAAATGGCGTTCGCGGTACTTGGATGCGTTGTAGCAAACCGGCTGGTTTCGTTGGAGGTGACTTGCGACGCTGACAGTCTAGGCAGGTCCGAACGTGATGTTTCATGGCAACGGGTAGTCCTGGCCAATAATATCTTTGTCGCACTCTGTTCAGTGTCCACGTATATCCTTGATGCCCAGAAGTGACCTCGTTGTGGCATGCTTCCAGTACTTCACTACGAAGAGCAGTAGGAACGACGAGCAAATAGCTTGATCTGCTCGATGAGAAGTTCATTTTGTATAGGACTTTGTTCCTTAAGCAAAACGATGATAACCCTCTTGCGAAAGCTTTAGGTGCGGTCTGGGCTCGTCCTTCCAAGAAATTAATCAGGTCAAGCAACTCAGGGTCGTCACGTTGTTGTTGTGCAATGGTAGACGTGTCGAGAAGACCAAGGAATCCTGTTTCCTCTTCGTCCGTCGAAGGAGCTGACTCAATGGGTGACCGTGACAGGCAGTCAGCCTCGGTATGCCGTTTCCCCGACTTGTGCAGGACCGTCATATCAAACTCTTGCAGTCTCAGGCTTCAACGTGCTAATCGCCCAGAAGGATCTTTCAGATTTGTCAGCCAGCAAAGTGAATGATGGTCGCTGATAACCTTTAAGTGGCGACCGTACAAATAAGGGCGAAATTTTGTGACCGCCCATACCACAGCGAGACATTCTTTCTCAGTTGTAGAGTAATTTGATTCTGCGCGTGAGAGCGTTCTGCTTGCATAAGCGATCACTCTTTCTGTGTCCTCCTGGCACTGCACAAGCACAGCTCCGAGACCAACATTGCTGGCATCTGTGTGAAGCATTGTCGGAGCTGTCTCGTCAAAGTGGGCAAGCACAGGGGGCGTTTGTAAGCGGTTCCGCAAATCATGAAATGCAGCTTGCTGTTCGCCGCCCCATATAAACGCAACGTCATCTCTCGTGAGGCAAGTTAACGGCGACGCAATGCGAGCAAAGTCTGCAATAAACCACCGATAATATGCACAAAGGCCCAGAAAGCGTCTGACAGCCTTTTTATCTGAAGGAATAGGGAACTGTGCGACAGCGGCAATTTTTTTTTAGGATTCGGGCGGACTCCCGCGTGGCTGACGGCATGGCCAAGGAACTCTAGCTCCTCAAAGCAAAAGGGGCATTTCTCAGGCTTTAGGGTGAGGCCGGCGGACCGTATAGACTGCATAACTGCTTTAAGCCGTTCGAGGTGCTCCTTAAACGTTGCGGAAAACAGTATGACGTCGTCGAGATAGACTAAGCAGGTTTTCCACTTCATCCCCGAAAGCACGGTAACCATAAGCCGTTGAAAAGTAGCAGGTGCAGGGCACAAGCCGAAAGGCAAGACCTTAAATTCGTATAGTCCATCTGGCGTGACAAAAGGGGTTTTATCATGGTCTCTCGGGTCTACTTCAATTTGCCAATACCCGCTTTTTAAGTCCATTGTAGAGAAATAACGAGCGTTTCGAAGCCTATCAAGTGAATCGTCTATGCGGGGCAGCGGATACACGTCTTTTTTTGTCACCTGATTTAGCTTTCGATAATCCACACAAAAACGCAGGCTGCCGTCCTTCTTCTTTACCAAAACTACAGGTGATGCCCAGGGGCTCTTGGAAGGCTGAATCACATCGTCTTTAAGCATTTGGTTTACCTGCTGCTGTATCGCTTCACGTTCTTTTGGGGCCACACGATAAGGGTTTTGGTGAATCGGTCTCGCTTCGTCCTCTGTGATTATGCGGTGCTTGGTTAGGGGCGTTCGACCAACTCTCGACGTCGTCGCAAAGCAGTCGTGGAACTCGACCAGTAGCGCAAGAAGTCGTTCTCGCTCGTGTTGCGGTAAAGTAGTGTTTACGTCAAGCACAGGTGCTGGGTTTTGCGCATGCGCTTCCTGCAGTACTGAAAAGCACCCACGAACATCAGCGACATCGTCAAAATAGGCGACAGCCGTGTCCTTTGGTAGGTGTCGTCGCTCTGTGCTAAAATTGGTCAACAACAGGTTCGTGCGCCCATCGGTGACATTTACGATTCCTCGTGCAACGGCAATACCGTGAGTAAAAAACAATGAGGTTACTTGGTCTGCAACTCCTTCACAATCAAACGGTACGTCGCATGCGACTGAAACAAGGATACAAGAGCGGAGGTGGGACGACCACGCCGTTTTCGATTAGACGACAGGCGATGCGTTTCGGCGATAAGCAGGTAATTAAATCCGGAGTCCTGTGAAACGTAACCAAGCGGTCCGGGATGTTGATTATGGCGTCGTATTCCCGTAGAAAATCCATGCCTATGATTAAATCTTTACAGCATGTTGCAAGAACGACGAAAGTTGCCACGAAGGACGAATCTCCTATGGTGACTCTCGCCGTACAGCTTCCAGCAGGCGTGAGCAGTTGGCCGCCCGCAGTCCTTATATGAGGTCTGGTCCAGGGCGTTTTTACTTTCTCAAGGAGAACGGCTAGAGCTTGACTCATTATCGAATAATCGGCACCAGTGTCGACCAGCGCTGTCGCTTGCAGTCCGTCAACTGAAACAATAATATCGGCGCTCACAATTTCGTCGGTGTTACAGTTTGTCGGCTTCACGGCGTCCTGCGGCGGGGCCATTGGGGGTTTTTCGTGGTCTTGTCGGCCCGCAACCATACCCCCAGAAGTCGCCGCCGTTACTTTCCTCGGCGTGGACTGGGCCACCTTCTTCCCTGGAGGTCAGCAAAAGTACGTCCATTCGGTGCAGATGAATGAGCAGGGGACGGTGAGCGTGGCCGCCGGCAAAAATCGGTCTGGTGGTTGGGCTGAGAGTCGTGGTTCAGAGTGCGCGTTGCGGGAGCACCTTGAAAAGTAGCGTCGTCGCGGCGTAGCATGTAGTCGTCACTGGTGCGTCGACCGTCAGACCAGGCTTCATAAGGTCGAAATGAGGCATCGCGGTACCAGCAATGGCGGGAGACATGGCCGATGCCTCCGCAGTGATAGCAAAGGGGGCACCTAGTGCGACTGCGCCATACGTCCCTTCTTCGAATTTGCGGCCGCCTCAAAGGCTCGTCTTGCGGCGGTGACCAAAATGCAGCTGACGGTGGCTGGTGGTAGGACGGGATCGGAACAATGGGCGGATGTCTCAAAGGTTCCTCTGTTGGTGATGACCATGGTGTAGCCCTCGGTGGCTGATGGTGCGACCGCATGGGCGTCATAGCTGGTTGACGTCAGACAACGTCGGCGTAACTGAGGGGGCGCGGCTCGTGAACAGGATCGCCTGCCGAGAATCTGGAACAAAGGGGGCGCTGCTCGTGAACAGGATCGCCTGCCGAAAACGCTTGCCTAACTTCATCACGGACGATTTCAGCGACTGATGCCATTGGTGGGCCCACTGCCGGTGTCCAGAGCTTCTGAAGTTCTTCGCGAAGAATCTCCCGAATTAGATCATGGAGGGAGTTCTGACTGTAACGGTCATTGCGGCGGAGTTGATAGGAGGGCTGGTGGGCAAGCGATCATACTGCCTGCCTCTTAGATGGAGTGCGCGTTCAATACCAGTGGCTTCCGTTATAAAATCAGCCACAGTACTCGGTGGATTGCGCACAAGTCCGGCGAAGAGTTCTTCTTTTACGCCACGAATAAGGTAGCGCAACTTCTTTTCCTCAGGCATGTGAGGGTCAGCTCTACGACACAGGCGGGTCATGTCCTCGGCAAACATTGCCACGGTTTCATTGGGTTTCTGGAAGCGCAACTCAATTAGTTGCTGGGCACGGTCCCGTCGATCAACACTCCCAAATGTTTCAGCGAGCTGATGTTGGAAATCATTCCATGTGGCGATGTTGGCTTCACGGTTCTCAAACCACGTGCGAGCACTACCGTCAAGGGAGAAATAGACGTGGGAGAGTTCTTGTTGAACATTCCACCCATTGACCTTGGCAACACGTTCGTACTGGTCAAGCCAGTCTTCAACGTCTTCATGTGCGCCACCATGAAAGCGATCGGGAACCAGTGGTTGCAGAAGAGTTACCTGGGATGGACTGTGAGTAGAGCTGTCTTGTGGAACTCGTGGAACCTGTGGCGGGCTGGTGGTCGCCTTTGACAGAGGTAGACAGGGCTCAGACGAGCGTTCTTGCAGGGGGTTGAGCTCGGGAGCAAGGCCTAGCAACCACCGACTGAAGCGATGCACAGGAGTTATTGGAGATGGGCTGGATGAACGGCTTCCGGGAGGAGTCCGGATCATCAAGCGGGGTTGTGTACCCAGCACCTCCACCAGTGTCACGAGTCAACGCGAACAAGAGGCAACACGTTGAACAAGATGGCGGAACAGCTTGAGAATCACCAGCACAAAGACATCTTCTTCGTCTTCGAATTAGCCTGTCCTACTACTCGGAGTCAGTTAAAGCACATACTATCATCGTCGTTTAAACGTCTAGATAGAGTACGCGTCAATATATAATATAAAAGGTACCAAGAGTTACACGTGAGTGAAATGGCCCAATTCTTCCATGGATTGGAAAGGCTGTCAGATTTGTACTGGTACAACATGACATGGCTACGGACCGATGAAAAATCATTTATAATATTAGGCTGTAAACTAATCTGGTGCCTTTCAGTAGCTTAGGAGGTATATTGTCGAGGCCTGCGGCACTTCACATCTTACGATTAAAAATGAGTGCGAGGAATGAGCGTTGTAAAAAACGTGGTGTGCCTCGAAACGCACCCCTTGTCAATAGTATACGGGGTATGTTTCTTGTGACCGTCAGGCTGACATTACATTGTTCAAGCGATTAATCCTGGTATGTCATCAGACCCAACAATTTGAGGAAAGAAAGAAACCCTCGCACTCAAAACACCAAGGTGTGGACTGTAACGAGCACCACACCTAACCACACAGCTGAATAACACAAATCGTGAAGTCGCGTAGGAACTCTTAGATGTTTGACGAAGGGTGCACACCTAAAGTATAAACAATCAATATTCTAAAGTGGCTTTATACATCCGAGCTTGTATATCATCTCACGGAAGCTAATCATCGCTAAAGTTAAAAGGCACAAAGAAATGCATAATCGGAGCAACAAAAAAAAAATGTCGCAGTTTCACCCGAAAGGCGAAGCATCAATTCCGACAGCGAATCAGTAGAGATCTATACGGAGTAAGGATAGTAGTTTTATTAGCTGTATAAACTTACACATGCAGCAGTACCAGCAACGCGCAGAACTGTTGTCGACGCCGTCGGCGTTTTGCCTGCGTTCGCACCGAACGCGCGCGGCGTTGATGACTGTTGCCGGTGCCTCTGGGAGCGGCTCGGAAGTTTTCGACGAGATCAGAAGAGGACATTCGTCGAGCAGCGTTGGGAATCTTGCCCACCTTCTTGCCTCGCAACGTTTTTATATAAATACGCATTTGGTGCGGCTGCTAAACGTCGCCTCCCCTCCCTCCCTCCCGTCCTCCCACGCCCTTTCGCCCGATGGAAGAAGACGCGTTTGCTCTCTATATATGGCGTTTGTAAAGAAGGAAATAGACGCTTAATTATTCAGCCCTTCAGGGAGCACGGCGCAGAACGCGCGTTTGCTCGCTGACGTGCGTTCGCTCCACGTGAAAGCGCGTGTCCCTCGCGTCTTTTCACTCGCACATACAGCGTCCGGGGCGCGGCGACGATTTCAACGCCGTTGACGTCATACGGAACCTCACGGCGACGGCAACGGTGACGACGACGCCTGACGGCAGAAATCCGCTTTGGAGTGTCCATATAATTGCTATCGCAATAATAGCATCTTCGTTCGTGGGTGAAGCACTGAAAGTGACAGCAAGGTTAAGCGTTGCGCTCTAGCGCCTGAAGCGGTGTTCTAATACTACGCGTTAGCGACATGGTGCGACGCCGCACTCAATAAAAGCTTCTGCAGGAACAGCGCTCTTGAACCGCAGGAAGATACGTGTGACAGCGACTAGTGCCATGAGTAACGCCGTCAATGGCATTGTCATCGTCGCACCTCCAATGTAGTACAGGAAATGAAACCGACAGATCACCGATGGTGTCTGTCAGTGCCCAGTGAAATGGTTACACACACTCAGCTTGACGTTCACTGTGCGGTACAAGTAGTAGTACAATCAGCAAGATAGCAGGAGCCAGTAGCCGCAGTGTGGGCGAAAGAGGCACCGAAGGCTTCACGTACGAATATGTGAAGCACTTCTTAACGTGAAAGCAAACGTGCGCTAAACGTTACCGGGCTAACCAGCTATCAAGACATTAATATAACTTTATATGCTTCTTTTCGAAAGTAGACTTGTGACTTTATTTAAAGGATCTGTAGTTGCAAGTTGGACAAATAGTTTAGCAAAGCTAAACGGAAAGCTTGCGCCACAATTGTGGCTCAAGACGAAAGAGACCTCCATGTAGATGTAAAACAACCTGGCTCCATCAGCAGTAGGACTACTGCGTTCTCGTTTTCGGAAGCATTCCCTAAACATAACCCACCGAGATTCAACTAAAAAGAAAGAAACCGCATATCTATGAAGTGAATGATGATGAGTGGGCAAAGCACCGGCCGGGGGATCATTCGGGCAAAACGCCGGAAGCGTTCTCCGGAAGCCGGAAGCTGGCTTCCGGTTTCGGCTTCCGGAACACGGATGGTGGCGGACATATACTATACCTATATATATATATATATATATATATATATATATATATATATATGTCTGTGTCCATGTGTACAGTATCATCATCATCATCATCAGCCTATATTTATGTCCACTGCAGGACGAAGGCCGCTCCCTGCGATCTCCAATTACCCCTGTCTTGCGCTAGCGTGTTCCAACTTGCGCCTGCGAATTTCCTAACCTCATCATCCCACCTGACTTTCTGCCGTCCTCGACTGCGCTTCCCTTCTCTTGGTATCCATTCTGTAACCCTAATGGTCCACCGGTTATCCATCCTACGCATTACATGGCCTGCCCAGCTCCATTTCTTCCGCTTAATGTCAACTAGAATATCGTCCACCCCCGTTTGTTCTCTGATCCACACTGCTCTCTTCCTGTCTCTTAACGTTACTCCTAAGATTTTTCGTTCCATTGCTCTTTGCGCGGTCCTTAACTTGTTCTCGAGCTTCTTTGTTACCCTCCAAGTTTCTGCCCCGTATGTTAGCACCGGTAGAATGCAATGATTGTACACTTTTCTTTTCAACGACAGTGGTAAGCTCCCAGTCAGGATTTGGCAATGCCTGCCGTATGCACTCCAACCCAATTTTATTCTTCTGTAAATTTCTTTCTCATGATCAGGGTCCCCTGTGAGTAATTGGCCTAGATAAACATATTCCTTTACAGATTCTAGAGGCTGACGGGCGATCCTGAATTCTTGTTCCCTTGCCAGGCTATTGAACATTATCTTTGTCTTCTGCATATTCATTTTCAACCCAATTCTTGCACTTTCTCGATGAAGGTCCTCAATCATTTGTTGTAATTCCTCTCCATTGTTGCCCAATAGGACAATGTCATCTGCAAACCGAAGGTTGCTGAGATATTCGCCATCGATCCTCACTCCTAATCCTTCCCAGTCTAAGAGCTTGAATACTTCTTCTAAGCATGCAGTGAATAGCATTGGAGAGATTGTGTCTCCTTGCCTGACCCCTTTCTTGATAGGTATCTTTCTACTTTTCTTGTGGAGAACCAAGGTAGCTGTGGAATCCTTGTAGATATTTGCCAAGATATTCACGTATGCCTCCTCCACTCCTTGATGTGTACAGTATATACAGCGCTTATATAACCCCTTGTGCACCGCAGCGCCCCTAGCTACGCACGTGTGAGAGAGAGAGAGAGCGCGTCGGGAACGAGAGAGAAAGAGAGCACAGCTGCGCCTCTAGCGGGAGCGGCGTGTACTAGCGTGGCTACGACGGCGCGACAAGGGACAAGGCTCGACCCTAAGGAGCTTCGCCCCTAAAAGCCGGCTGATCCAATGCCCTGTGGGAATCGATGTTATGCGAAGCAGAGGGCGGATAGCCTACCACGTTAACGAAACGACCATGAGAGCACGAAGACGTAGGCGGCTCTTTCATGACCTACATGACATGCATGTCATGACATTCATGTGATGAGCCCTCAGGAGTCTCTTTAGCTACACCTAAGAGACCTTAAGGCGAAAGCCTTAGTCATGTTCATGACTATGACTTCGAACCTTTAGTGTTCCCTTCACTTAGTACCCACGTCCGAACCCAGTTCAGTGGTTTTTTTGTGTTAATTATTTTTCGCCGGAGTCATTGTCATTTTGCTGAGTCATGCTCATGACTATGACTTCTACCAGTATCCTTTAGTGTTTGCTTCCCTTAGTACCCACGTCCTAACCTATTTGTGTTTTTTGAGTGATGTACTTTTTCGCTGGGTCATTGTCATGACCTACATGAAACGCATGTCATTATATTCGTGTCATGACTTTACATTTATGTTCGTCATATACAATTGTCACATTATGTCAATTTTAGTACATAGCAAGTTAACGAAACGACCACGAGAGCACAAAGTCGTAGGCGGCTAGATAGATACGGTCAAAGTAGCAAATGTTCGCCAAGAAATGCTTCGCATTTATGTCAGTTTCGATATGCCATCAGCTGTGGTGGTAATAGGTGACATCTGCGTAAAGTTGTGACTGTGAAAAGAAGGCACTGCTTGGGTAGGCTGATGAGCTTGTCATGAGTAAGAGACAACACTCAGAAGAAGAACGACAAAGACAAAGAACACGCGGTGTTCCAAACAGCACGAGCACTCGAGGCGCTTGACCCGAGCCGTAATCGAGTGAAAAGGCAGCGCTGAGCTGGCATTGTCTGCGTGGCTCCGGTCTGAGAAGTTTGCCTCGCCAGCACCGCCCAGGCGACGGTAGCAGTGGGTGTTCGGCTCCGGAGGCCGTGATGCTGGCAGCCCCTGGCGTGACCGTCGACCTCGGCGACGTTCGAGCGAGGCTCCTCGGGATTGTTGCGCTACTCACGGTAGTTCCGGACACCCTTCAATCCCCCTTCAAAGGCAGGCCAGCGGCAGCCCACAAGACAGTCACCGGGCCATCTCGTTGTGAATTGTGCAAGGCACCGGACGGAAGCGGCGGCCGAACCCGTCGCTAGCCCTAACCTGCCGAGCCATACTGCCGCATCATCAACGGCGACCGGGATAATCAGGAGGCTACACCAGAGAGTACTTCGACAGGAGCGTCGGGTGTAACGACCCTGGACGAGATTCGAATTCGATGTGGAATCCAAAAGAGTCGAAGACGAAAATGTGAAAACGTTCCACTCATGCAGCGACGCAGCCAGAGAAGCTAGAGTTGTCAGACTGCTAGGAGTGTCGGGTACTAAGACTGGCTATAAGGACAGCATAGCTGCATGGCTGCTAGTTCTGTCTATGATTTAGAGCGGCGTGTATGTGTTACACACATTATGTTATGATTATCAGTTTGGTTTCCTGGGGAATCTTTCGTTATGGCTTGCTTTCATTAAATCGTGTGCCGTGCCTGTCATGCGTGTCTCAGTCCTTCTCCTAAACATCCTAGCCCCCAAAATCTAACAGAGCTGAAAACAGAACAAAAATGTTAGTTCATTACATCGCTGCTCTGATGAACCGTAACTTTAGACCCATCTGGGTTTATCAAGGCAATGTGTTGTGAAGGTGCAGAATTGTTTGTATGTTCGAAAGCTTTCAGGAGTGATCACGAAAAATATTGCGCTGGTCTTGGCAAAACCTAATTACGCTTAGCTTCTCTTATAGCATACCACACTCCCGCAAAATGCTTAACTATTTTCCCCTTCGTTTTCGTAAAGCGCTAATGCTATTGTATTCTAGGAGAACACGTTTCTTTTTATTGCACAGCCTTCTTAACACGTTAAGAAATCGCGGCCAATCGGAATCCCCGCGGATGCATATGAGAGGCATGTATTTTTACATAAGTGATAACACCTTGAGTTTGTACAATGAACGATTCTACATGACTGTTCCTCATTTCACTAAACTGCTGAGGTATTCGATAAGTACACGGAGTTCAACGTTAATTTGAGAGAAGTTAGCTTTGTTGTATGACATGATACATTTGGTTAGAGGAAGACGTTTGGATTCTTTCATTGTAAGTTTGAATACCAGCATCTGGTGGTTCCCTAATCCACGTGTTATTGCATTGGGTTTATCTTCGGGTCACAAACCAGTAATGGGCCAAGGATTTTGTTGGCCCTAGTTAAATCGGTGATCACTTATGTGAAAGGAAAAAAAGGTGTTACTTCTAAGAAAATTAGAGATAGGCGAGAGCTAGCAGTACATTTATTGAGAACAATATAAGCAAATATAAAAGTACCGCGTAATGGCAAAATTCTCACGAGGAGCAAGGCACGACGAGCAAGGATATTTTTAGGCAGAGGATTTCGTGAAGGGTAGTGACAGTCAGGGTATAAGGACAGTAAACCAAACTTGCCCTGGTGGCATAGCGGCTGTGGCTACAGGCGGTCGAAATTAATCTGGAGTCCCCCACTACGGCGTGCCTCATAATTATATCGTGGTTTGGCACGTGAAACCGAAGAATTTATATTTTAATTTTGAGACTAAACCATGTTTAATAAATAACACTGCGCCGACTCCCTGGTGCCCCACCCTATCTAGCCTATTAACGCAGTACGAGCGATTATCGCAAATGGAGTTCCTTGTTTTTATTACCTGAGTTGAGCCATGAATTTGTGATAACCACGATATCAGTATCATTATAGCCAATAATGGCTTCCACGGCTTCTTACTTTGACATGTAACACAGGGCATTTTTTGGCATGACTGATATGCTATAGGTGGCAGAAGTCTGCTCATGAAAGGATAGAGAAGGAATGTAAAGTATCAGGACTTTTTGCTGGGCTAGTTGGTTCATCTTATTCCATAGTGTTAAGACGCAACCGAGGACGGAAAAAAAAGGATGTCCGTCCTTGGTTGCGTCTTAACACTACCGGATAGCGAAGGACCGGAGGACAGAAGCAAATGTGAGTGGCTACTTTGAAATTTCAACTGCTGTGTACAACTTGTTGTAAACGAACCGTTTGTTGTCGATTACGAGCTTATCAAAGATAACTTTAAATGGACACTCCGTCTGCGAGGGGTACGTGATTTTTTTTTAACAGCATGCTCGCGCGAATTAAATCCTCACGGATAGAAAACGGTGAGCCTTTCAGTTTAGGAATAGCCAAATGGATAGCGCATTTATACCTAAATCTTGCAAACTTAACGGTTATAGGGTAGTTCCTTATAGATTGGAAATGTCCTAACCAATGCGCTCGCTCAACATTGATAGAAGCGATTGAAACATGGAGTTTGACAGAAAAAAAGAGACATATGTGTTTCTTACAACGCCAAAGTTTCACTGTCCGTATCCGAGACTCCAAAAAATAATAGATCGTTTCGACAAAGCCTGTTTTCCGCTTCATAATACATTTCCTTCAGCATTTTTACCTCAGAATAACCGTTTCTAAGCTTAGTACTAGCAGTGACAGCGGATGCAGAAGGTGAGTAGTATGGTCGCATATTTAAAACAGTTTTTCTGGCGTGTAAACATGAGAAGAGAGACCACTAACCATACTTTCTATGTTAGATTGGGTACAATGAATTAGGGATAGTTCGCACGATACAGCGCTCTGAGATAACTCTAGACGTGAAAGGGTATTAGATATAGATTCAGGAGAATGGGATGCGTCACTGGCAACAGAGACGGATGGACCTGGAATTTAACTCATCTCCCGCCAAAAGGAGCAACAACGTCGAGGTGCTAAACCAAAATTCTGCTTGGTAGTGTTTAAGTAGGAAGCAGATAAGGTTATATTTTGACTTTCTCTCTTAAATGCAAAAATGTTACTTCACATAAGTCTATCGGTTCTCTCATGCAAGCAATTCTGCGTTTTACGGATATTTTTTCCATGAAATTGAAGTTGGTCCCGGGCTGAAGGCGCGGATGAAGTCCGTCGTAAGGCGGGCACACACCCCGCGCGAAAATTAGACAGTGTACAGTCTAGCGTCATGGCGCAGTCAGCGTGAGTGGTCACAGTCGGGACGCTTGAACGCGGCCGGCGTCGAAATAGAACGAGTCCTATTTTAGGACAGAGGCGCTAAACCAGAGTGTATCGCCTGGCTGGTCGGCAGCGTGCTGGCCTACAGTTCAAATGCATTAAAGAGAGCGTGCTGAGTTTGCGCTGTTCGCAAAAGCAAAAATTAAAGGCTCATTCACACCGGCGACTGACAGTGGTCGCGCGACCAAGTTGGTCGCAAAGCGACCAGTCGCAAATGGTAGCAAATAGTCGCTTTTCTCGAAAAACGACCATTTTGGGCCAGTCGCTCACTGCTCGATTTTTCAGTCGCGCGACCGTGGTCGCAAAGCTGTTCAACCAATCAGCGCCGCGCCGAAAGTTATGCGAAAGAAAGTCGTCCACGCCAAATGCAATGTCCGCGTCACGATATGCAGGCTACAGGCCGGTAATTGGTGTCTTGTCTTGGGATTCTGGGACGCAGCAGTTCCAGCAACGTGTCGAATGTACGCGGTCGCATTCGCTGGAAGCTAAACAGCAGGAAAAGAAAGCACATAACAAACCCTTTTTCCAGCTGCCGTTCGTTGGATGAGCACGCCACCCTTTTAAAGGTGAACAGCGGGTGAACAGCTTTGCTTTAAGAATATGCACAGAATAACACGCAATACGAAATAGAAATTACAACTTGCTCTCGATAATACTCGTTGTCATGCGCACAAAGTTCGGGCAGGAGGCGGCTTGCGTGGCCGGTTACTTCACGCGAGCGGAGGCACGGGCGCACCCACGAGCGTCGCGTTTTCTTCGGAGGCTTCCGCGCTGCCACAGCTGACACCCCAGCGGAGCACATCAGCACAGGGACGACGTCTTCCTGTTCGTTAGAATCAAAATCCAGGCATCGCTCGAATCAAAATCCATGACTGTTGCCGGAACGCGAAACCAATTTACACAGTACCAGCGAAGTGCGCGCTAACTGCGTAGACCCCTAGAATTCTCGCTGAACGAGAATGTCCAGGATTCGACTTGCAGGTCGCGCTCAGCCGGGCTTGCCGGTGTGAACATCAGTCGCCTTCGGTCGCTGTTTTTTCGCGAGTCGCAAATGGTCGCGCGACGTCCTCAAGTCGCCGGTGTGAATGAGCCTTAAGTCAGAACTTGTCTCACGATGACTGTGGACAATAATGCTATTAGCATTTGGACAATGTAGCGACGCACCTTTTGGCTGCAGACATCTACATTTAAAATGTATAGTGGTCATTCTGACATTTCTATGGCTTTCGCTATGTGCGACAAACACTGGCCCCGGTATTGGCCCACTTTGCTAGGGCACTCGATTCCCAAGGTTGGCCAAGAGCATGAGGAAGACGCGGTGAAGGCGATGGAATGACGAAGGAGTGACGTCGATGGAAGGAACCAAGGTGCTAAGGTGACGGCGAGATGGCGACAATGAGATAGCGATTCTGTTATGATGACGGTGAAGGACGACAGCGTATCGACAAACTCATGAACTACAATCGGATGACGACGCGTGTGTGACGACTACGGTGTAACGACAACCGGATGACGAAGCTACAATGGCGAGTATGTCACGACTAGGGCGGCATGAGGAGAATTATATAACAATAGAAGCATGGCCGCGGCTGTCTGACAACGATGCCATGACTGCGGTGGCATAATCGCGATTGAAGGACACAACATAATTACGACAGAAGATAAGCAAGATAGATAGATAGATAGATAGATAGATAGATAGATAGATAGATAGATAGATAGATAGATAGATAGATAGATAGATAGATAGATAGGCTCGAAAAGCCGGAAGTAAGCAAATAACGCTAGTCGCAGTAAAAGAAACAGCATGAAAAGTCTGGTACAATGAACGTAAAGCGTGCAGAAACCTTTGGCGACAATCCAGCACATCCAAGGGGCACCACTCCGCGAGTAATAAAGGGTCGTTCAAATAGCAACAAGTGGCACTGCCGGGGTAACTAACCTGTAGCAGAAAAGGCGAGTACTTCGCAGTGGCGTGCCACAATGGAGAACAGGGCATCAGTGGCTTAGGTGGTCGCGCGTAAAGTCGTATACGCCAGTCGCTGGAGACAAAGTGACCAGTTGAGTATGCACGCCAGAAGAAGGAACGACGCGATGCCAGCGTTGTCGAATCCTTAGTCACTAGGCGTAGGTGCCGGACAGTCCTGGTCATTCGGGGAAAGCGTTGTATATTGTAGGAAGCCGGCACGGTCCAAGTAGACTGGCGGCGCGACGAAAATCCGGAGCAGGTCGACCTGTATCAGAATAATCAAGTTCACGACCACGTTCTTATTGGTGGCGTGCACCGCGAAGAACATCTCCTGCTAATTATTATATGCAGTGACCGAAATTTGATTTATGATAAACTAAAATGCTACGGTATACGACATGACGTACGTGTGTCTCTTTGTCGCAGATTATTGATTTCATAATCTAAATATTTCTCGGCGTTGAACGTTCGGCCATACTATTTACCCGCGTTCTGAAAGCTAAGCAGCGTTGGTATAACCTTATTAGCTTTATTCAAACCAGTGATTTATTACCATTTTTGATAACAACTGACCATTCATCCTTCTTTTTTTACTTCTTTTTTGTTTGGATCATGTTCTCGGAACGAATGGAAACATGGACTCAAGCCTCCCCTATAGGCCTTCAGGCAGTTTATAAGAAGTAAATGAAAATAAATAAAATAATTACCTTTTTTTAATAAGATTGGCCTTGTCCAAAGTGTATAGCCACATTTTGGTACACACTGTGCAAATGCCTGAATGTCTGCGCCACCATCTCACCTCGAGATATGTATAAAAGCTACACTCGCACGGTTTTTACCCGCGATAGCGTTAAGAGGCCCGTGTCACAGAAAATGCGGCCTCGGTGTCGGTGTCTGCGTAAGCATCGACGTCAGTGGCATCCGTGGCGAAGAAATGCATCCCGAACCACCCTGACCATATACGCCCTCCGCATGTGGCGCAAGGAATTAGTGAACAAAAATTGAATTTCTCAAAGTAAAATTTGTCAGCAAAATCGTAAAATACAACTTAACTGTAACCTGCAGACATGATGGCGTCGGATTGTAATTTGAATATACAAGAAAAAAGCCTGATAAGCAGCCTGGTATCTCCGAATGCTATCGAGTTCCACTCCTAAAGGCGAAGCTTAAGCGTGCTCCAATTCTGATGGGGCGCGGCTCAAGTAAGCAACGCTCGCACAACAATTTTTGACCATTTCTACCACGCATACAGCGGTGCGCCGCGGTTTCCTCCTTGCGAAAATACCATCCAGATGGCGCTCCCCTCCTGGGCAGCCTAGGGAGCCTACATGCAAGCGCTGGTCGGCAGCCTACAACAGCGTTGTATGTAGGCTCCCTACGGCAGCCGCATGCGGAGGCGAAGTTGGAGAAAAAGAAAGCTGCAGTTGCCGAGAAGCCTGATAAGCAGCCAGGGATCTTTGACTGATGTCGCATTCCACTCTTAAAGGCAAAGCTTAAGCGTTCTCCAATTTTTCTTTTGGTATTTGTTATTCCCATCATATTGCAGCGTTTTCATTGCCTTCTCCCCTGTCTTTCTATATATATATATGCATGTACGTGTTAGTACGCGTCGGCATAAACTTCAGCCTTTCATGAAGATATCCGCTGTCTCTCTTTCTGTACAAGGTGCACCTGCACCATAGAAACTTGAAGTGTTTACTGGTGGTAAACAGGGGACGTCTTTGGAGACAAGGTTTCGACGCATGTTTGTCCCTTCATCCCTTGTCGAACTTGTTTGTATCCCGTTGCGAAGACACGTCTCTGTGTAGAAATGGTGACTCCGTATATATCCCATGTTGGTCACTGTTCATCTCTCTTTGCGGCCATTCTTTAGGTGATCATTCTTTAACGTTATATTCTGCTTCTACTAGAAATTATGTGAGTGTAGTGTGCTCAGTCGTTATTTTGAATCCCGGTCCGCAAGACCCTGTGATCTTTTACGGTACAGTAGTCCTGCTGCCATTTTATCGCGACAGCGCAGGGCCCCGTGACGCACAGAAAGTGCGGTGTCGGCGTCCGCAAC
Organism: Dermacentor silvarum; assembly: GCF_013339745.2. Taxonomy (NCBI): domain Eukaryota; kingdom Metazoa; phylum Arthropoda; class Arachnida; order Ixodida; family Ixodidae; genus Dermacentor; species Dermacentor silvarum. The sequence continues at coordinate 38,048,014 of NC_051163.1, forward strand.
CGGCGGCGTTGTACGCCAGAAAAAATCATCCCGCACCAAAACTACGCAGGCCCTCCGCGTGGCGCAAGGGCGTTACTGAACTAATTGAATTTCTCAAAGTAAAATGCGTAAGAAAACTTGTGAAGTCCGACTCACACACAACCTACAAACATGATAGCGCCGGATTGTAATTTGAATATACGAGAATATAATTTGAATATACGGGAAAACATAATTCTGTTACGCTGTAACTCATACACAAACCCCGTTGTCCTTGCTTACGGGGTATGCACCATTGATGAGTCACTGCTTGTAGTCTCTGCCTTACAGGGTATGAGCCATTACTCTACCCAGCACTGTTGCCGGTATCGGCCCACCATCGTTTTCTATCGTGCTCCGTGTTGCAGAAAATCCGTTTTTTCTGTCCGCGTCAACGCCGCCGAATAATGCTACCGCGTTCCACTCTTAAAGGCGAAGCTTCAGCGCCCTCCAATTTTTTTCGTCTCCTATTGCAAAAACCAGCGTCTTCCAGTGCCTTCCAGTGTGAAACCAGCGCGTTTTTGACACTGGGTGGCACTGGGGACGCTGGCGCACGCTGGGAGTCACTGGGAGTCACTGCGACACTGGTGAGATCGCTGGAGAAGTGCTGGGTCACACTGGTCGAGACGCTGGTTTCACTGCTATGACGCTGGGGCGCACTGGTGTGCGCTGTACACACGCTGGAGTTCGCTGGCTCGCACTGGAGACTGCGCTGGTTTCGTTTGTGCCGCACTGCCGGAGTATAGGCGCTGTTGAATATTAAATGCTTGATACAATTTCATGGCCATCTCCTGTCCAAAAAACAGACTCCTGTCCTCAGGCGCGGATCCAGGGGGGATGTCCGGATGTCCTGACCCCCCCCCCCCCCTCAGATTTCCGCATCGGCCCCTCGCTGACAGCGGAACGGCCCTGTCGCAAAAAAATATGGCCACTAGCATTCTTCAACAGTATTTTTCGCGAGTACCAGTGATATCAGCCATGTGGAAGTAAAGCTAGCTCGCTGACAAGCTTAGTTGTATTCCGTCGGGATGTGGTGTTGCGAAGTTGCCGTAGTTATTTTTTCTCATGAACACCTCGACCTCCTGGCGCCGGCGGTGCCTTACTCGTCCCGTTGCTGGCGTCGAATGAACGAGGAGACGTCCCTTTTGCCAAGTACGCCGATGTCCGCGGGAGTGCCTTCGCGCCTGATCAACTTAGTTGCCCCTTGGGGTGTCATCGGGTGCCTCATTGGCTGTCAACGGTTCCGCGACCAACCTGCTTGATGAAAGAGATCACTTGCTGAAGTGTTCATATACAGGGTTAGTCCGAAAAGTAATGTCAGTGATTATATTGTGAAGCGACTATACGTCGCAGCGCGCTAAGACCAGTTGGGATTGGTGTAGGGGGAAGTTAGCTTACGCACGCGCGGTCGCTAAGTCGTCTGCGACCATCTGGAGAGTAAGGACAACGTTTTACAGCGTAAGCTGTTATGGGCTCATTCCAATAGCCGTTTCGGGTCGCGATGATGCCACCGGCGATGGAACGCGTCGGCTTGCACGCGCGACGGAGTCCCAAGCAGGCCGCGTCGGGCGCGTTGCAGGGGGAGTGAATGTGACCACGGCTGGACTTGACTCCACCCTCCGCGCTCCCTTAGGGAGCGCGGAGGGTGCAGTCGAGTCCGGCCGTGATGTGACAGCCGTAGTTGCATTGTCCGCCGCTTGGCGGGGCCGAACGGCGCCAGCCATCGGCGATGGAACGCGTCGGCTTGCACGCGCGACGGCGTCCCAAGCGCGTTCCTGACGCATTCACTCAAATTACTAGGTAGTACTGTCGAAACGCTCCTCTAGCTTACGCTGTGACTGTGCTGCGTGTGCCGCGCAGGCCTGGCATTTTTTCGTCAACTCATTTTCATTTACCGTGCAAGCCGTAATGCAACGCTCGTTGGAACAAAGGACCGCCATCGAGTTTTGTCTGAAACACGGCAATTATGCAGAGGAAACTGTTCCTATTATAAAGACAGCTTTTGGTAATAACTGTTTGTCACAACGTCAAGTTTACCGGAAGCACAGGGTCTTTTTAGAAGGTAGTGAAGAGGTCAGCGATGAAGCCCGCACTGCACCGCCATCAACGACCATCACCGACGAAAATGTGATGCCCGCGAGAGATCTCCTGTACTCAGACCCTCGTTTGAGTGTCCGTTTAGTGGTACAGACAGTAAACATTCCAAAAGTACCGTTCACAAGATTTTCACGAATAATTTTCAGATGCGAAAAGTGTGCGCGAAGATCTCGCGCAAAATGTTAATGGACGACCAACAATCGAACCGAGTTGAAGCGTGCCAGGAGATTTGGAACTTGTGCGAAAGTGACCCCCACGTTTTGCACAATGTCATCACAGGTGACAAGACTTGGGTGTTTGAATACGACCCCGAAACAAAAAGGCTAAGTGCCAAGTGGCACAGCTCGGCGTCCCCACGCCCCAAGAAGGCCAGAATTAGCAAGTCAAAGGTCAAAAGTGCTCAAGCGACTCAAACGAAGGATTCATCGCACCCGACCTGATATCGGGGGCGATTGGAAACTTCACCATAACAATGAACCATGCAGCCTGCACCGCCTTCGTCGTGACCCGCTTCCTGGCCGATGGAAAGAGGCCAATGGTTCCCCAGTCGCCCTACAGTCCTGACGTGGCTCTCCCAGGCTTCTTCTTCTTTCTGCGCTTGAAAATTCCCATTAAAGGACAACATTTCGCGACAGTTGGCAAAGTCGAAGAGGCTTGCATGAAGGCTATTAAGGACATTCCTAAGGAGGCCTACTGTCAGTGACGCCTTCGATGGTTGGAAATCTCGCTAGAAGCAATGTAACGACGCAGGAGGATCCTATTTTGAAACATTTTATTGTGTTGTACCGATCTGATCAAGTTTCTTTTTAATCGACATTACTGACATTACTTTTCGGACAAACCCTGTATAAATAATAGCAACTAACAGCCAAACTAATAACTACGCATGGGCAACTTTTTTTTAACTGTAGCACTCATTGTGATCACAGTTACACGTTGACAATATCCAGTACGAGCGCAGTACGCTACAAGTTTTTCGTTGTAACTTCGCAGTTTTATTGTCGTACATTAAGCATAGGAGGCTCAAAGCAGCCGGATCCGTTTATCTGAGTGGGCGTTCTTGCGGAGCGGGGCGAAGCCTCGAGCAGCGGCTGCGAAGTGGCGGAGCGTGGGCCAACGCCAGCGCGCGGGCACTAGGATGACGTCGCGTGGTTAGAGAAACGGGAGCAGATGCGCGCCTTGTGTAAAACGATGGCGTCGCGTGGGAAACAAAACATGAAGACGCTGGCTCGCGCTCTCGGCTACTACGCCGCATCGTTCTTCTTGTAGGTGGCGTCGTGAGTCTTCATACGTGGTGATTCGCATATCGTAAACAACCAGCGTAGTGGTTGCCGCGTTGGAACTCCAAAGCAAACGAAGGATGTCTCAGCCAAACACATAGAATCTCCTTAAAGAAAACAAGTTGTCCGAACAGAACTCCAAAGACGGACACGTGCTTACGCATTTCTAATGAACCTGCAACAGATCATCCCAAATTTTATTTTAAGAAACAATACAGGCTAGATATACCAGGTGTTCAAAATTAAGCTTAATGGTTTTCTTAAAATTAGGCACTGGGAGGCACGTGAAGACCACCTGCGCAAATAAGTCATGTGGCCAGGGGGGCACAAAGTGAGACCATAATTATCGCTGTCGGCTGCCGAACTGACTAAAATTGAATAATTAACTTTTTATTGACTGCAGTAATAAACACGACTGTCTCTAAGTTTTCAATACAAACATTAAACAAATTATGGGGTTTTACGTGCCAAAACCAGTTCTGATTATGAGGCACGCCGTAGTGGGGGACTCCGGAAATTTGGACCACCTGGGGTTCTTTAACGTGCACCTAAATCTAAGTACACGGGTGTTTTCGCATTTCGCCCCCATAGAAATGCGGCCGCCGTGGCCGGGATTTGATCCCGCGACCTCGTGCTCAGCAGCCCAACACCATAGCCACTGAGAAACCACGGCGGGTGCAATACAAACATACCCACTTACTGCAGTCGACAAAAAATAATTCAATTTTAGTTAATTGGGCTGCTCACAGCGATAACTATCATCTCACTTTGTGCCCCCCTGGCCACATAACTTATTTGCACAGGTGGTCTTCGTGTGCCTGCCTCCCAGTGCCTAATTTTAAGAAAAGCATAAAGCTTAGTTTTGAACACCCGGTATTATCAGGCACAGCCGCAAAGCACATGGCTGTATTCAATGGGTAACGTCCTTTTCCTATAAGCTCGGAGAAACCGATATCTGGTTTCGCTACAGGTCTTCTTCCTCTTTCTGGGGTTTTACGTGCCAAAACCAGTTCTGATTATGAGGCACGCCGTAGTGGAAGGCTCCGGATTAATTTTGACCACCTGGGGTTCTTTAACGTGCACTACAACGCAAGCACACGGGCGTTTTTGCATTTCGCCTGCATCGAAATGCGGCCGCCGCGAATCCCGCGATCTCGTGGTCAGCAGCGCAAGGCTGTCTGAGCCACCACGGTGGGCTACAGGTGTTGCTCTAGCCGTATAAAACGCGGGTTGATCGTGACCAGAAACGGTGAATTTCGGTAAATAAGAAAGGCTACTATCATCATCATCATCATTGACAGAAGCTGACCCCCCCCCCCCCCCCCCCCCCTCAGAAAAACCCTGGATCCGCCCCTGCCTGTCCTAAATAGAGCGCTATAAGTTAGGATCATAAATGTCTATTTCGTGTCGGCGGAGCTGCAGCTTGGAATAAAGGTGCGTGATATGCTAGGCCATGCATATGCGACACTTGAGATCACTTTCGCTTTGTACATTTCCCTTTTGACTCTGCGGATAGCCGTATTCGTGAAAGAAATTACGCAAACGCAGATAACGCCTCGTTTTCTAGTAGTTTGTACGCAATCGATGACTGCGAGTCGTCGCAGTGTTGTACAGTCGACACGAAACCGAGCAGCCGTTCAGCCGCGTTCGAACGGAGTTCAGAAAGCCTGCCGCTGATTGATATTATCGCACCGACAACAAAGCTGCGATGATTCGTGCGCTTCCACTTTCCCTGCTGTACTAAAAATAATAGTTAAAAGGTTCTGAATCACAAACATTGTCGCATCCATCCGGTACCCACACCGAGATCGTTCGCTTCAACCGAAGGTTAAGCCTACCGTACGTGCCCGCCGAGTTCGTCTACAATCTATCGGCCCGTCTGGGCTGAGGAAGCAACAAGTCTAATGAGGATAAAGCACTCTGTAGTCCACCTTTCCCATCGGTGTTTTTAAACAGACCATTCTTTCGTGTGTACAGTGTCAGCATAAGAAGCGATGAGCGCCGATATGACGTTATAAACATACCTATATGTGCTGTCGCCGAAGGCTGTCAGCCGCATTAACCGAACGTTTCTCTTACGGAGATATGTGTCTAAACATACGTGTTGATTGAAAAGCATTGTCGAGCTATGGAAATGTTGCATTACCTTTGCGCGAAGAATAAGAAACGGCTGTCAAAATTGGCAGTAACGGCCCGTACAATCCGGGTCGGCGGTTCATTTAAGGCTTTTTTTCGTTGTTAATATACCAATCGCCAAAGCAAATCAGTGTTGCAGCACTTCCAGGACATACTATGCAATACGGACAACAACTTTTTAGTTCTGATAGAGGCCTAAGTTTTAGTTGAAGGCGATATCGCATCTACTATGTCTGTGCGAGACGTCTGCACAAAGCGACAAATGTGTCTACGCGTTGACATGGCAAAATATGAAGAGGCAATCATGGATCGGCGTGGCGTTGTGGTAACATACTTTGATTGGGATCTGTAGGGCGGCGGTTCGAATCCTGGCGGATTTTTTTTTACTTTTTTTTCTTTTTTATTGCATTACAACGTTCTCTGTTTCTTTCTGTATTCGAAAAAATATATAATGTAGCCAGGAACCACGTATTTCTCGCTCTAGAGCTGCATTTCGCACCATTACCCCCCGCCCAGCGCCTCCCAGTATGCCGCGCCTTGCCAGCGTCCCAGTATCCAGCGCGCGACACTGGGCCCATAATCAGGCATGGCACTGGGCACTGGATACTGGGTTTTGCAATAGGGTCATCCCTAATTTCATTCCTACTTATCAGTCTTCAGCTCCTTTTACCTCTTTTTTTACACTTTCAAACTTCCTGGCTATGGCTTTTCCTGTGGCTGTTATGTAAACCAAGTTTATGATAATTTACATATCACGAATCCATATCTTCTCGATCACTTCCATTGCTGCCATTGTTCACTGAACTTATTATTCACCCACGCTGCGCAGCAGCCTTTTTTTTTTTCACATGCAGCAGGCCGTTGAAAAGCCGCTGTCGCCGTGTCAAATGACGCGCTTTGAAGCTTAAGTTATACTTTGACATGGAGAAGTTTTGGAGCCTGAAGAGTTTCTGACTTCCTCAAGAGCACATTTTCCCTCAGCCGTGCTTGTTTTTTTTTTACAGTCCATTGGTGACTCTGTCCAATATTTCCCGTTTGGTTTATCTTGTATTAATAACCGCACTCGGACCAAGAGCAAAGCTATTTTTAGTAGGTGTGTGTTGAACTTAGCATTTGCTGCAGCGTTTGGGTTATTATTTGTAACGAAGAGATTTCTCTTCTTCCTTGCTAACTTCCTGTTACAACAAATAATTAAAAATAGGGCATTTAACAGAAGCACTATTTCTCACTCTTGCTTCATTAATCAGAGATGTTAGTTTCACTTAGAAGCTTTAGAAGCAAGAAATGCAATGTATATTTTTTTCAAAAAGGCATAGAAGCTGGACACACATTCGGCCACTAATTATGCGCAAATTTAATGTAAATCTACAAAGAAGAGACTGAATAATTACTTTCTGGCACGCTGTGTTCTCAAATCCAAAGCGGGCTGCCTAATTACCTAGGATTTATTCACTCAAGTGCATGATAAGTTCTTCTTAAGCGGGGCGTTTACCAGCCTTGCAACAAGGATTGTGCATGGCATTTCCTGCATGTACGGTTTTTTGTATTAGTGTTATTTAGAGAAATTCTTTTTTCTTACTCGAAGCAATTATTAATGAGAACGTTCCAATGGCTGTTGCATTATAATTTCTAATCTGAGTCTTACAATTTAATACTTCTACTTCATTCTCGTACAGCTGTTCAGGCAACATTGATCAACCTAATAACTTTCCAGAATCCGGCAAAGTAATGAGCGGGTCTTCGACAGCGTATGTCGTCAGGAAATCGAAACTTAGCATATCGTTTACAGCTTTATCACTACGGTCAAACTTATACCTTAGTGGTGCAAGTTTGCACAACGCTTTCTTTTTATTACATGCGAAATAGGAGACAAAACAAAAGTATGTTCGTATTTATCCAAACAAGACAGAAATTCACAGAAACCTGGACGTTTGAATTGAATAACAGTGGTAAAGCAATGAATTGTTTCGGGCCATTGTTTCAACACGGCGATTCATTCGTGAAGACAGCAGATAATTCTGTCTGTAGCCACGTTTGTGCACACATAGCTCTCTCGCAACCCTTATGGGGATAACAGGAGAGCGACAATTACCTGGTGCATCGAGCAGAGTGAGGTAAATGAGTGTCACTATCTTGGTGTTTGTTACTCTTGTGTTTTGTTGTGCTCGTTTCGTTAGTTTAATTTACGAGGTTGCGTCGACTTCGGACAGAAACACACGCCCTCTGTCAGGGAGAAGTTCACGGGGTGCACCGTGTCGAAGCACGAAATTGCGTTGAACGAAGAAAGCAACCTCACGTGCTGTAGCGGGCAGGAAGGGCTGGTGTCTCAACATAGCTGGTGAGGTGGTCGACGCAAGCGATGATCCATCTGTTCCCAGAGGTGGTGGATGGGAGCAGGCCGTAGAGGTTGATACCAACGCCGTCGAAAGGACGCTCTGGGCAAGATAGAGGTTGCAGTGTGTCGGTTGAACCCTCAAGGGAGGTGCCTTGGGTCGCTGGCAAGCGGTGCAACCAGGAATGTACTTGCGGACAAAGGTGTACATTCCGCGCCAGTAAAAGTGCTGGCGCAACCTCATATATGTCTTCAATCTTCAACGCGCCGGCATGGACACTCTGTGGGTCGGCGTGAAAAGCATCACACATGTCGGAACGCATGTGACGCGGTACGACCAGGAGCCACTTTCGACCGTCGGACATATAGTGGCGGCGGTAGAGCACATTTTCGCGCCCAGCGAAATGAGCGGCTTGACGGCGGAGCACGCGGGAAGGAGCGGCATCAGATGGGGCTTACCAGCTACAATTCACAAATTGCAATATGTGCCATAGAGTGAATAATTAACGTCATTTAAATAATTTTTGTTACTTATTTGAATATGCATTTCCCTTTTTCGTGCAAATAATGTCCACCTCTTCGAATAATCCCGCTCAAAGACAAGAATTTGCTATCTGCCACAGGTGCTTATTAAAAATTCCATAAAACTTCAATGTGATCGGCCTGTATTTTTGCTATTCGGGTCCAGCTGCAAATTTCAACAAGATGAGCGGTACATGTAATGGATGGATTGGCCTACACTTGTCTTTATGGAATCAAATGGCTTTGGCACTTTGAAACTTGATCATTTTCCATTAAATATTGCGTTAACTATTCCCAATAATTTTGCCTCGCTGTTTGGAAAAATATGAGTGATTAGAAGTTTAGATGCGCAACGCGCATTAAATAGCGTCTCAATAATGTTTGAACCTGAAGCAGGAAGGTTAGACCAGTTCATGCACTGGAAGTTCGCACGCTCGCTGAACGTTCGGTATTCCATTGTAGTTACTTTCGCTAGAATATATATTTTGGCTGATTGTTCGAACTTCGTTGCGTTGTTGCGAGCTTCGTTATTCTCGGACCCGCTGATATTTCACGTGTTTGCGATCACGTGTTCTATAACCTTCTCAATTATGTATACGTTTCCTGACCGGTAAAACTCAGTTGGTAACCTCAAACTTATCTCGCACTACGGTACTTTGCAGCGAATTCACGCCATGAAACATCTCTTGGAGAGTGCTGGTTCTTCATAGAGATGTGAAGACCACACGCACCGTTGAGAAGCTCGTCGGGCGGCTTTGGGCTTCGAACTCTGAACTCGGTAGGCGTCCAGATGGGGCCTGAGCGTTTCGTCGGCGTCTTGCTCGAAGGAGTCTCTGAGATTTCCCTTCTTCATGTGGTGCGGCTGCTTCTGGGTCTGGGCAGCGCCGGCTATCGTGTTCGGGGGCGTTGTTGGCAAGTTGAGGACTCTATCTGGGCTGCGCTCGTCGCTTTGTGAAGCCGGCATCACAGGCAGCTTCTTCTTATGCGCGAGCAGGGTAATAATGATGTTGATAATGCCTCATTTAATGGCACAAACCTACTGGGGGTGGGGGGGGGGGGGGGGCTGGGCCACGAACCGGCTGGTAATATGATAAAAAAATAAATAAGAGAAAATAAAGTAATAATCAAAGATGAAGTGTGCGCGCAACTTATGCTGTTCTTCAGTCACGCTCTCTGTAAGTCGCCAGGCGACAAATTTGCCGTCCTCAATGGACAGGATGCGAAAGTATCTTTCAAAGTTAATGTGTTGAAACGATAATGGCAATGCTGAAGTTCCCAGCGACTAATAAAGACAGTTTCCGACGATGTGTCGTGTGCTTGTTCTTGTTTCGTCCTTTAAGTGATCCATTTAAAATGTATCGTAAGGATGATAATGATAATGATGATAATGAATATGATGATAATTTCTAGACAATGACACATACCTACAATCGGAGATGGGCAGGATGGTAATGACGGTTGCATTTTTCCGGAATTTTTTAGACCAACCTTAACGATTTAGATATGTCTGACACAAAAAGGACCAGTTATTTGAAACGTTACATTACAATTTGCACTTTTATTGTGCGTCGAGCCGACAGTGCGATCCCAGCAAAAACCACGGCACGGTGGCCTTCGAGCAACGTCCAAACCAATGACGAAGGGTCAGAAAAATGCAAAACGAAGTTGAGCGGTAAAACTGTTTTCTTCACTCACCGAATTATTTCCTAAGGATCTACGTCTACGTCAACATGTGCCCGATTCATGGCTAATCCCCCATAGTGGGTACGAGCGACTCTTGGAGGCAAACAAACAAACATACAAACAAACAAACATACGGCACGCGGCACACGTCCGTAGCGAAATTGAGGCATGCCGTACGCAAGGCTAGGGACGCTACACATCAGAAAAAAAGGCGATTGAGAAGCTTGCGGTAGTCAACTGGTAAATCACAAGAGCAGATTCTGTGCGTTCCCGCACGTCTCGCAATAAGCAACGCACACGCGACGGTGCTGACGGCTTGCGAGCTCCCGCCCGCTAAGTAACCGCACGCCGGCGGCAAAACCATGGAGGTTAGCATCTAACGGTATCTATTAGCGTAATGAGATATACATTTGAAATTACTTTTCCCGACACCCGCCGTGGTTGCTTATTGCTTTTGGCGTTACGCTGTTAAGCACAATGTCTCGAGGCCAAATACCGGCCACGGCGGCCGCATTTGAATGCAGGCGAAATGCAAGACGCCCGGGTACCGTGCATTGCGTGCTCGTTAAATAACCCTAAGTGGTCAGAATTAATCGGGAGCCCCTTTCTATGGTATGCCTCATAATCAGATTATTGTTCTGGCACGTGAAACCCCAGAATTTAATTTTAAAGCGATGCATTCTTGGCCTCTTCTCCCAGCTTTTCGGGCGCGGCAGTGGTGGTCTTGCCGTGCGTGCCACTGGGTTTGCTTGTGCATATGACATGTGTCATGTGCAGGTGGTGGGGTGTAGAGGTGGCGTGCTGGGCTGTGATAGTGCAAACATTACAATTGTCCACAGACTGAAGAAAGCGCTTGGAGCTGGCGTCTAAACAGCAGCTGGCCACGCATGCAGAAGGAACACGTAAACACGCGCCAGCAAAATGGCTCCAGTGACTCCAAAGCCTGCATTCAGTGTCGAGGAAACCCAGGCCCGAACAAAGCGCTGCGCGGAACAGGAGCGGCTTCGCTACGCCGCGAAACGAGGTGCATAAGGCGAATGTATGCATACAATGCCTAATACAATTTATAATAATTAATTGAATTACGTACAGCCCAATAATCCAATTAAAGTTTAACACTTTCGCCACGGTGCGGTGTGCCATGCGAGGCAATGATAATGCTGAACCCTGTCAGAGATTGTGAACAATGACGCACAACAACGCCTGAAGCAAACAAGTCTCCCTGTGTGTTCTGTGGACTACGGAGGCAGACAGCAGTGGTGCGAGCAAGCTAATGCTTTACGTCAACTCACCGCTCCAGTAATGAACTAAACGCTGAAGAAATTAGACATTCGTCGCAAACATCACCGCTAATTATCGTAAATCAAAGCAAACAGCATACGAAGCTTCTCTTGCATCGATTTCCAGAGGGCGTGGTATCCGCAATATCTTTTTTCTTCTTTTTTATTTTTTTGAACCGGCGCACGTTGAACTCTAAGCAACACGCGAGCGAACGCCGAAGTGCACGATTGAGGTCGGATGGGAGCACGCAGCAATAAAGCAGATCGAGCGGAAACATTCTCAAACTACCGCGGTGGCAGCCAGCCATGGCAGAGGGAACAGAGCAAAAGGAAAAATCAGATTTTTTGAGAATCGGATACGTGGCAGCGCAATACAAATTTTTTGTGAAAGTCACGATAGATTGCAGGACCTCCCGAGAGAGGCTAGGCAACGCTTAGTTTCAGTAACCGTAGTAAAAACGTCTATATTGATGTGCCTCAAGGCCTGCGAAGTCATAGAGTAAGTATACGGCCATGCCCGTCTACTCACAGGAGGGAGTCCAAACCGACCTTCCAGATTTAAGAGGGGAGCGTGTCATATACGAGGTGCCATTTCCCCATGTCTGTAGGCCGTCTTCGTCTTTCAGGCAGAATTTGGCTCGGGCGGTGAGACGACGTCTACAATTTGGTTTTAGCAGGGCAAATCCACATTAAGTGAGACATGTCTAAGGAGGATGACCATCTCGATGGCAGAGGGGCTACCTAGATGATGCGAAAGTGCGAAAAGTGCCGTTTTTGAAACGTTCCGTCGCCGCCATACCTGTACGGCGGTGATCCTCAAAGGTATGGATTGATTAGGCAAGGTGCTAAGCAATACAAACATGGACGAGAAGATCACAAGGACAGGCGCACGGTTGGGGTGCAATGTTCTTCGTGGTACTTCCGACAGGTCGGGAAATAAATTTTACGAGCTCCGACATTCGATTTTCGTCATTTTCTCGAATGCAAGACTATGTTATCGCTAGAAACGATGAATTCATTATTAAGGAATCCTAATCTGTCAATATAGCTGAACTTGACATTTTCATTTTCTGTCCCTTTAATAACAAGCACCAGAACCTAGTTCGTATATAAACGCCGCATGGCCGGAGTGTCTCAGTTTAATGCTAACGTGATGCTCATATTAAAGTCCTAAGTCTATGCGCGTTCTTGCAAAACTTACGTTTACCCTTTGCCGAAAATACATTCCTTTTGCTTTCTTACTTGCTGATCCAACCGTGTCTATATTCCCTTCTAGATTTTCAATTTATTCTCAACATATGCTTGTTACTTCCGACCTATTGCGTCATGTTGTGTTTCGTAAATACAGTTCCCTGGTTTTATAGCGTATGGATGGAAAAATTTATTATGGCGCTAGTTTCCTAACCCGAAGCGGGCCGCTCTCACGTTGGGACCAAAAGGCCTGGCCTATCGACCGCTTCGTGGGCCCGTTGGACTGCCCATACTTGTTCATCTAACGGAGCTGTTAAGCTTTTCGTAAGTTAGTTTCGTGCCGACAGAAAATGTGGGCCGATCGTGGCAGTACTGGAGAAAGGGTCCAAGCGCAATGGCACATGCCCCTGTTAACTTGCGATGGTGTGTAAGCTCGTAAGCTCGAGGATGGTCCGTCGAGTGTACGCCGCAAAACCTCCGCCTGGCGATGACGTCACCATGCGTCACCTAGCAATGCTTCGCCCCAGCTGCGCCGACCGCGCCGAGCCTCGCCACAGCTGTGTGAGCAGTGAAGTCATCACGCGCGCCGCATCGCTTCGCCTTAGCTTGGACGAGCCATGACGTCACCGCGCCGAGCGGAGTATCCCGAGTATCGCGCCGCCGAAGCAGCGGTGAAACCTCGGTGATTCGCACAGGATCTGGAGTTACGAGCCCGCCAAACCGAGCAAAAGCGTTTGAGCGTCTAGAAGCGTCCCGATACTTTCGATACGAATGTTCGTTGCTCCTTGGGCTGTCGATGATTCCGGGGTGATATTGCGCTAAACGTGGCCGAGTCTTGAAGCTTACCCTCGCAATAACTTGTCAGAACCGAGATAAAGCTAGATAGGGTCACCTATCGATGGATAAGCGGAAGTTGGAATACGCTAGCGCAAGACAGGGGTAATTGGACATCGCAGGGAGAAGCCTTCGTCCTGCAGTGGACATAAAGTATAGGCTGACGATAATCATGATGAGGGTCACCAGATTCACTGTTTGCAGAGTCTTCGCACCACTAGTGTGAAACTGTCCCTATTTTTTTTTATTCGTAGGATAGCATTAAAATATTACTAGCGGTGTGTTTATGCGTTTCAGACAACTTCCAGTAAGGGCTATTGCTCCAAATTCTGCTGCCAAAGTGGCGAGCCGAAGAGCGAGGCCATCTCCGTTTTTGCGAGGCGCTAGTCTATGCTTAGAACAAACGATGAAGAAATACTGAGAAATTACTCAGCTCCTTATTTCTCTATCCTGGTAGTACCGAGCAGATAAGCTGCCCCATATTGCCTGTAGCAATAAAAGCTCTCGCGCGGAGCGACTGGTTGCGTCAAAACGAAAACAGACAAATAAAGATATCGATACGCGAAAAGCTGCTAGAGACAAGAGAAAGTATGCAATAAAGTTGCCTGGCGGCCCAAAAAAAGGTCCGTCACCATAATGACTCGACAATTTCCTCCAGAAGCGATATAGCGCCAAGATAAGACTAACGACCTCATTCACTCATGTCCATTCTTACTACTCACGCGCTGGAGGAGTCGATGAGCAAATCATTCACGAAAACAGACTCATCCCTAGAGAACGTGGGACTATAGGGTCGTTACTCTTCCTTAATAGCGTCTTGAGAGTCGCTCAAGGGTAGACCGTCTGAGTGTCAAGGGTGCCGGCAGCAATCTAATCGATCATTTTGCACATGGAAAAAGATATACTGCCCAGCGCGGGCCCCCAACACACCTCATTAGCAAGATTTGTGCGAATTATTCGTGGCCGGTTGTGCGGCGGGCAAACAGGTTGTGGTTTTGCTAAATGTAATTCTTTAATGTTTGGAGCTATGAATGATAGCATATAAGCTGCGGTTATTGATTGTGTGCTCACACGGGATTTCTGTCACCAAAAAAGTAAAAAAAAAGAAAATGAAAACGCCTGAGAAAATGTATAAAGAGCAGCTGATGAACAACCGTGTTATTTTTATCTGTGCTATAGCTGCTTCCGCGCTTCGCTTGTTCAGCAACAGCTATTTTGGCTGATGATGGCGCCATGACTTGTCTAGTATGATTCTCTTCCCGCTTGATAATTATTTACAAAAAAAAAACGTTGCAGTTTTGCTCGAAAGGCGAGGCATCGATTGCGATAGCAAATTATTAGACAGCTATACGAAATAAGGATAGCAGGTTTATCGGCCCTATAAGTATGTAAACGTTAGCTTACTAATTACATTAACAAGCATGGTGACACATGCAAACATAATTATATCTTACTCGATGATCTCAAACATTATAACATCTCACTCGCTGTTAAAACGCTGGAGTGAAGAAGCGCGGAAGCAGCCGCGAGTGAATTGACCTTCATGCTGCTTCTCGCTTCAACGCGAACTAAGTGGCGAGAACACACCGCACACGAAGCTATCAGCACTCGGTGGACTCTGTCCCCACTTGGACTTTACACGGAACTTCATGGCGACGCCGACGGCCACGGCGCCAGGAGTGTCCATCTAATTGCTATCGCAAGAAAACTTAATTCGGCTGTTTTACGCGCTAAAACCACTATATGATTATGAGGCATGCCGTATATAGTGGGGGCCTTCGGATTAACTTTGACGACCTGCGGTTTTTAACGTGCACCCAATACAGGGGTATTATTACATTTCGCCGTCATCGAAATTCGGCCGCCGCAGCCGAGATATGATCCCGCGACCTGGGGCTTAGCAGCTCAACACCAAAGCCACTACGCCACCGCGTCAGGTTGCATGATAATCTTCTGCGTTGCTGGAAGCGAGGCCATGTAAAGGCTCGCGCTCCTCACACTGGCACTGTGGTTACATTTCGCGAGCCCTTTATGGTTTTTTTTATAAACGGAGATGAAACGATGTAGTCGTGCGTTATATTTATTGCGTCCCTCTTTGTCAGCATAGTGATGCCTCAACCTCGTAGAAACTGAAAACATTAATCAATTTCCGGTAAAATCTCTTGGGTTCCAGTACACTTGTGTCGTCCTTTGGTGCCCACTACGGATCGCTTTTAACTTGAAAATACAGTTTATATTATCGAACATATAATCTAGCTTCGCAGCAAAGATGGCATTAAAGGACATACCCTGGCACTAGAATTATTTATGGCTTCTGTTACTGCTTTCTCACTCTTCCGAGAGTGTGAGACATTTAATCAGCTTCCACGCAAGTACACGAAACAATCGGTAGGTCGACACGATGTTGTAGTGCAAGAACACCGGAAAGGAAAGATTAACAGCGACAGACAGAGCAGCAAGAAACACGGCGCTACACTCGCAACACAACAGACGCTCACACGCTACACTCACAACAGTTGCGAGTGTAGCGCCGTCTTTCTTGCTGCTCCGTCTGTCACTGTTAATCTTTCCTTTCTGGTATTTTTGCGCTACTGATATCATGTCATGCAGCAAGCAGCAGCTCGCCCAAGTAAAAGTTATTGTACAGAACTGGTAGATCGTTTTTGTTAGCTAGTTTTACGGCGAACCACACGAGCGGATGTGCAGAGTCATCGAGATATAAAAGAAACCCTGAGAGCTACTGCTGTAAAATGAGACTATAAATAAAGAACTGTGGTTGCTAAATGTTACCTTGTTCAATGACCAAACAGAGACTGAATGCTTTGAGTCGTTCCTTGTGGTAATCAAGGGCGGAGAATCATATGACATATGCAAAAGAGACAGTGAGAGAGACAACAAAATGCAAAGCTAACGAGAAGCACGTCCAGTTTGATACGCTACATCGGGTAGCAAACTGGACAAAAGAGATAGATAAGGAACGAGAGAGAGAGCACTGCATAGATAGATAGATAGATAGATAGATAGATAGATAGATAGATAGATAGATAGATAGATAGATAGATAGATAGATAGATAGATAGATAGCACTCGAAAAGTTGGTGAAATGGGTGAACCAATGGACTTAAGGAGCTGACCACGGCTCCTAGCTTTCTATTGGCTACGCTGATCGCGATCTTGGTTCAGGTGCAAGCTCACTTGAACATCCTGCAAAAGAGCCTCACCGAGCGATGTGGCAGTGTCGCATCCGTACTGCACGGTGGCCGTTGGTAGCGGGTGGTGTCCAGCGGCGTTTCGCCACTGACGACGTTGCTCCATCACTGGCCCGAAGTTGCGGCCTTCTTTAAGGGTGTCATCCTCGATGTCACCTTCGGCACGAAGTATTTCTCACCATTGTTGCAGTCACAGTCATGCTGGTGGTCCTGGTGAATGTGTCCTGTCACCAATTCTCTCACCCTCACCGGCAGGACGAACTTAGAAAACACGTGCATTCGCACTTTCGCGGGTGTCTCCGTGGCCCATGAGTTGCTGCACCGCGAGCACTACTGCGGTTCGACGATCCACCTCGGCAAATTGGTCTTCAGGATGCGACCACTGGCGTGTGTGGTGCTCGAGCGCCACATCCTGTATGCTTCGTCATTCAATAGCTTCGTGCCGATGGTGAGCCGTCTTCTCGCTTGCTTGCTGTTCTCTGAAACGCGCGTGGAGGACGATGATAAAAATTTGAAGATAAGAAGGAAAACCTCGGGTTACGCGAAACTTCGTCAGGTCCCTAGTCCGGGACACCGTTGGCAAAAGCTGCTGCCCGTGCTCTTTCGATGAGGGTTTGTTGCTCTTCGAGGTCCGAGCTAGACAGGGCCGGTTACAGGTTACAGGGACCTTGAAGCATTCTGTGAAGTTAGCGCTTGTGCTCCCGTCCGGGTACGTGGAAAACCTATGCCGCCTGGAATACGTTCTGCTGGTGTTACTGGCGGTTGGTCAGAAGCTGCAACAGGACTTGGGCCACTACATGTGAGGGCTACACAGAACTAATGAAACAAGCTGCAGAGTAGTTATATTTGATCTATGGGTAAAAAGGAAGGGGGGTGGAGGTGGCGACAAATTAAACGGCGGCAAATAAGTGCAATAGATCATGAACCGCACTCTGTCTTCTAGGTGAATGATTAAAGACACAGTAGAGGAGCAAAATAATCTGAACAACTGTAAGCTTTATGTGGAAACTTTGGGCCGTGGGGTTCTTTCTGTCCCTGTCTGCGTGGTTCGTTGGAAGATTAGATCCGCTGAACCGAAGCCTACTATCCCAGCTGGTAACCCATAGTGCAAGTTAGGCAAGCTTAGAACCGAAGTTACGAATACCTTATCCTCGCGCGTGAATATTGTTGAGATAGAACGATAGAGAGAGAAAAAAGCACGCTTTATTAGCAGGAATAGGATGTCGAGACAGTAAACCCAGGGCCTTTCTTCCAGCGTTCACCGGCGCGTAACTGATGAAGATCCCTATAGTACTTGTGTCTTGGTGTGAAGTGGCTGTGGTCAGCCACTCAGCATAGATGGAGCAACATACTTTCAAATAGAGCACATTCGAAAAAAAGACAGGAAATGAGAAATATTCATGTCGGCTATATAAGGACAGCCGTATTTCCTGGTCTGTAAAGGAAATGAAGTTTTGCTTTATAACGGTACATAGAAATACGATAACACTTCAGAATCCCGTGCATCGATGGCGACATGTATTATACGTTTGTATTACACTGGCATGCTTATTATTCATGCAACGAAGAAGACGCAAACGCCTTTCCTTTCACCTGCCTTTTCCTTGGTGTTTTGCGATTTTTTTCGCTGTATGAAGCATGTACAACAAGTTATATTAAGATATGTTAATTATGACTGGATCTATGGCGCTTAAGACGATATAAGTATTCTCTGGGCGATTCACTGCCCGTGGCTGTGAGCAGGGGACACATAGATTGAAACTCAAGAGAGTGGATGGCTTCCGCGAGGTTGTCGCCGCGGTAGGTCAGTGGTAGATCATCGAACCTGTAATGCGGACCTGTAGGTTCGCCCCTCAACTGCGGCAAATGGTTCTGATCCACTTCCCTTCCCTATCTTCCTATTATTTCTAGATTTCAATTAAAAAAAAGAACGGCTACGGTCTCCCCACACTTTCCCTGGGTTCATCGTCAATTCTCTTCATGCGTCAAGAACAAACGAAAACTCGAGCCCCTTGGTTTTCCTTATGTTTCTCGCTCTTATGTTGGGAAAAAACAACGCATGTGCAAAGTACGTGTCGCGGGCCTCCATTCCGTCCACGGGTTTCTGGGCCTGTTCGCTGCACGGCTTTTCGCCGTTACGGTGCTCCGAGACAGCGTGCCGGCCGTCATCTGAAAGTCCCTCCTACTTTGCCAAGAGCCGCTTCCGGCTTTGTTCGTACACCCCGGTGACGACAGCGGGTGCGCCCTGTTCAGCGCATCGTTGGCGCTGGAGGCCGTCCACCGCAGCGAGAATCTGCGTCCACGCTACGAGATGGCCTTCCTTTCCGTGCACCTGACCTTGTGGCCGGGTCTGGTGCTCGAGCTCATTGATCTTGCATCTGCAAACACACCAATGCTCGAGTTTCGGCCCCATCATCGGCTTTCTCGCGGTGACGCACTTCTAGTGGAAGGGCCACGCGCGCGAGGCGAGATGCTGCTCGAGTCTTCGAGGCAGTGCCGTATTTTCGAAAGATACCATTTCGATGGTCGCGTTGGCCACGCACCACTATTCACGGCACCAACCGCGCCAAGTATCATCTCGCGTAATAAAGGAATAACAAAGACGCTTTGAGCTTTTTTCGGTCGTGATATTATCGTGACGAATGTCCCTCTGGCCTATAAGTGGTGCCGATTATCGCACTTCACCTAAACTTAATCCACTTCCCCGCGCGCATTCTAGCGACAGCTCCCTCAGAGCATGGACGAAGGAAATAGATATTAGGGAGCATTATACAACAAAACTGAAGACACGAAAACTCCGCCCTGCACACCATTATGTCGCCCTAAGTTTTAGCGTCTTCCACTTCAGCGCTAGCCACGCTCAGCCCATGATCTTCCAAAAAGACAACGGATGCGACCGCAACGTGTGGCTCCCGCACTCATATGCTTCAACGACGACGATAGGTGTACACGTTGCTCTAAGCGATCGAAATTATCGTAAGATAACGCGCACAAAAGCGGTTGGCAGAGCACCCGAACAAGTGGTCGTTGATTAAAACTTCCTGGGAGCCAAGTTCACTAGACCAACACCGCCGACAATAGATATAGGGTCATCTGTTGGGCCGACTTTTTGAAAAAGTTAAACAGAACGAAAGTAATGGCTTGACGAAGATTTGGCGTGCCAAGAGTGGCTGCGTGACGTTAAGCTCTCTTCTAGTTTATTTTCTTCCCCCGTGCCTCAGAGTAACGGAAAGCAATAGCGAATACCATGGTTATGTTGGCAGCAATCGCCGAAAAAAAGTCAGTATATTTAGAATTTGAAGTATCTACAGTGGAATCTCGTTGATACAATTCTCCATAATACGTTTTTCGGGATAATACGTTTTTTCCTTCTTAGATAACATTTCTTTTTCGTATATAAGATTATGTTCGGATAATACGATTTTTGGATCATACTTTTTTTTTCTGGTTCCCGTGAAGATCGTATCAGTGAGATTCCACTGTATATTCTCTCTCTTCTTTCCTCTTTTTTCTTTTCGTATAAGAATGACCACCAACAATGGGTGACGCGCGGTAGGGACTCGCGCACCACTAAATCTCGGAGGTTATGATGTAACCAAATAGGTCCTGCGTAACTTCTCATAGTGTGGGCAACTTTATGAAATAGAAAGCAGTCGGGTTCACCCGAGAATAGCAGAAAGATGCAGAGGGAACGCACAGATTTCTCGGAAAGAAAGTGTTGCTGCTCGTCCTGCATGGTCTTAGTATCCAACCCAGCACCATGAACAGTCATTTTGGTACACGCACCTTGTCAAATATAAAATGAACGCTGCCCAGAAACAACGAAATGCAAGATGTTTATGTTCCTATATACGGGAGCCTTGCTCACAAGGGCACGAAATTCCGGCAGAATCAATCTCACGATGACTGTAGACGCTAATGCGATTACCACTCAAGCAATCTAACAAGTGACAGACCATGTAGCCGAAAACACCTTTATTTCGAATCAGTTGTAGACATTCTGAGATGTTCTTTGCTTCGGCTATATATGTGTGACACACACAGAGTCCGGGATCGGCCCACGTTGCTATTGCGCTCGCTCGCCAGAGCAGACCTTGTACATAACGGCTTGCACTGACTGCAATGACCACGATGCAATGATGAAAGAATGGCATCGATGGAGCGATGGAAACGGTGCGACGACGACCCTACGATGGGATGAAGATCTTAAGATGACGGGGATGGCATGACAACTACAACAAAGGTGCATGAGGACAATGGAATGACGATGATTGTTTGACGACGATGGCGTGACGACGACAGCGTGACAACGATGGTACAGTACTGCTAGAGTGTACTAGAACGGGGGAGTGGGTCCAGCGGATGCCTTGGCAAGCGCCGAGGGTGAAGCGAAAAAACGTTGAAATTGCGGCGGCGCTGCCGTCGCCTTATTCGGAATCTCCGGCCAATAAACGTTGGCTCCGGCTGTTTCGGCAGCGCTCATTGGCTGAGGCGAGCTCACGGGCTCAGTAGCTGTCGTCTGTTCGACGCACCGTCGTTGTTGCGTCGTTTGCATTCTTTCCGCGGCTCTTTTTCTATTTCATTTACAATAGATCGGTGGAAATAATATCAGTGGTGCCGCCACCGAGTATCCGCCTGTAAAAGCGCCATGAAGCTGCGGTAAGGTCTCCCAGGCGACAAGCGCCCGGCCGGCGCGCGGGACCGCTCATTCGGGAGAAAGCGACGGTGGCGCCACCAACTTTTCAATAAAAAAAGCCTCAGCGGGAAGCCAGCATTGGACCTACTCCCCCAATCTAGTACACTCTAGTACTGCCAACCATAAGCTAATCACCCTAGAATAGGGTAATATCAGCATTTTTTCTGCTTGGTACGGCTGTAGGGCCATCGGAAAATTTTCTGGCGAAATGTAGTGTATTTTTCCCTGCCCGAGTATTTTATTAACCTTCAATGTAAACCCTTTAAAACTCGGAGCACGCACCAAATGTGGCGAATCATACCTTCTGAAACTAAGGCTACGACATAAACCAATACGCAAGTTCATTACATGTTACTGATTAACGTAGACAGGTATTTACAGAAGTATATAGGAACATTATTCTTGTGTGCAACTGTGTAACTGTCCAACTAAGAGGCGCTTATGGTATGTTTAGACACAAACGTTATGCAGCTCATTGAAGATGTTTACCTCTTGACGAAGAGAGCCAGTGCTGCTCAGGCATGCGCGTTAAGAGGAAGCTATACCTCGGGGCCAAATCCGATTTCTCTGTTAAAATACATGCCATACGCAGCAGCTGTTGCTGTTAGTATGGAGACCAAAGCGAAGCTGTCCATATTTCTGAAGCTTAGTGCTTAGTTGTTGCCAAATACAGAGAAAAACACTGCCTCCTCACTTCGCCAGCGACGAGAAAGCCGGAGTCAACCACATCAATCTGAGAAAGGAAAGCGAGAGGTAAATGCATGCAAAATTGTGAAAAAATATGTATGCACCGGCCCAACATATAGCATTACATTTACCGCACCTCTAACGCACCTACTGAAAAAGTCCTCACAAGTATGGAGGATGTGAAACCAAGAAAAATGAGACAAACTTGAGTGGAAACCTAAACATCGTTGTTTTAAATCAGCTTGCGGTGGGTATGACGAGAACTGTGAATGCGAGCCTCGATAAAATAGAAAAAAGAATACCAATATTGTACGGATGGCGTACAATGAACAATATGTCACGGATGGCGGAAAGCAAGCTTGAAGTGTGTTTCGAATTCTTTGAGATTGCGTGACAAGCCTAGATGCAGCAGCAACATGGCAATGTACTACACGTAGTTCCATCTTCATTTCCGCGTTTAGACAACGAAATGCAGTTTTTATCACATGAGACATTAGGAGATGGTTACCTCTTTCACATACATGGAGATTCAGCTTTTGGCACCTAACCGTAGTACTAAATTTAAAAAAAATGCTTTTTCCTGTTCGTAACATACCAGTAGGCAATAAAAACCACCCTGAAGAGCGATTATGTCCCATAGCTATATTCGGGTCTCGGGAGGGCATTCTCTACCGAGAGAGAAAGAGAGAGCGGATTTTTATGGAAAACAGGAGAGGTTTGCCGGGCCATAGTATACTCCAGCCGAATGCAATGTTAAATGAAATGATACACGTGGGACATTTGACCATTGACACTCATAAGTCCACGTAAAAATATATAGAACCTCGTTTAGACCATTGTATCTCATCAAATTCAAAAGCGCCTTCGTATTGCGAGACGCCTTCTTGGACATCCCACACCAGCTTGTTATGACGTCAAGGATTTTGACAGCGTTTCATGGGATAAGCTAATTGTTTCAGTGTAGACACGCACTGCAGTGTACTCTGAAGAAACCATAGGCCGAACTTATCAAGTTTTATCTACATTTTAATGTTTTTAAGTTAATATTTTAGGGGCGCCACAATGTCCCAAACAGGAAAAAGCAATTGAAATCAATGACGTCACATTGACGTACGAGCGGCGCAGGTAAAACGGAAATTTAAAATACGGAAGCTTGGCTTTCACTTTCCCTTCTGCTGTTCAGCCACTCAACGAGATATTAAGAAAAAAATATAGTCTTAAAAGAGAGCTTTAGCAATCTAAACCGATTTAGTATTTTTCTTTAGTGTCCCCGCAAGCGTTCATCAGTCATATAGTATGTCCTAACTAACTTCGCCGAATCTAACGAATCTCGCGGATAATGACCACGTGCGTGTCTAAATACAGGGGCAAAGTTTGAGTCGGTTTGTGTTTCGCAAGTCGCCCGTCCTAAATCTAGACGGGAATGCGATTCGTGCGTTGGTTTGGCCTTAATGTTCCCGAAGCACGCAGATCCACCTGCAGATAAAAGAAAAGACTTTTAAATACAGCGTTTGCCTTCATACGGAGAAGTGTCACGCAACTGACGGGCATGAAGCTCAGCATCTGTTAACACGAGAAAGATGGTGCGCTTGCTAATCCTGAATGCACGATTTCCGCTCTTTCGAAACAGGTTTTAGTAGTGATAGTCACGCTACAATATAATTGGCGCCTAGCAAAAGGTGCACCTTCCGGCATATGCTCCAACGATCAGTTATGCACAGAAGTTCCCGATAGGAAAGCACGCTGCACGATTTCTCGTCGCTATGCTGTCGTTGCTACTGCTGCGTGCAAGCAAGACATTATTGCCTATATACAATAAAGGGGGGCACGAAGATCGCTATGAAACTTTATATTTTAAGGCGTTTCGTTTTTACAGGATATAGGTTGGTACTGGAGATATTTTTCGAGGTGGGTGATGCTGTTTGAAGGACACTAACCTGTGTCCTTTAAAACTAACCGTATTCACAAACGCCCGTCAACTCGACTGTCCTCTAGAAACGCTTCTAGGGGGTGGTTTCTCATTTCACAAATCACCCTGGACTCGAAATTCTCCCCCAGGGCAGAAAAACTTGAACGTTCTACTAAAAAACCTCAAGGCTACCATAAATCGATCCGAGAGTGCAGTCTATGTGTAAACGTGGCTGCCATGTGACTTGTCGCACGCCTCGGCAGCTTTTCCCAAATGACGGCAGTTACCTCAGCAGCGGTTGTTTCAAGAACAAAGCTGCACGTTTCCCCAGACGTCGTTTTACGACAGGTTAACTTAACTTACATGTTGTGGCGACAATGATGAATCCAAAAGAAACGTTTTCAACTGCCCGAAAAGGCTTAGGTACGACGCCGGAGCTACCGGCAAACATATCCTGTCGGCACAGATGTGCGCCTTTGCTTTCGCTTTGCGTGACCTTGACTTGCATGTTTCAGTACCTGAAATGTGGCTGTGAGATCTCGAGCATGTTAGCTGTGAGCATGTTGGCAAGGTCCGGTGTCGTGTTGAAAACGTGCAACATAATCATGGCAACAGCAGCCGCTCTAGGAGTGGGGTCTGTGCTATAGTCTAAGTGCAATGCTATAGTATAAGTACGATGCTCCCAATGAGAAAGACCCGAGTGCAAGCAACTGTCTTCATGTATCTGTGTATGAACAACCTCGACCAAGAAAAATGGTAGTCTCCTGCTTGATGTCTGCAATGAAGTCTCCTGGTGTCATAGGCATGGGCATCGCAGCATGGCAAAGCCATGTTTAGGGTGTAGCAGCTAGACGCTCTGTTTGACTATTGTGTTCAGAAGACGAATTGGTAGTTTGTAGACTTTGCAGTCCACGGGGACGCTCAGCCTGTCGCATTTAGTGTAATCGCCTCTCTTCGATACCCCCCTCTTCAGTGGGGTATTGAACTCCTTCAGCACGACACAGTTTCCTCTGTTTGACCTATAGAGGTGTAAAGCGCTTCGTAGGTGGTACCATGCCCGTAGTGAAAGGAAGGCACTGCAATTAATTTTTTTATATAATCGTGAGTGAGGTCACGCGGATAGGAACGTGCTGCACGCTGATTTCGTGGTTGCGCGTGTGCGCTTGTAGTGGGTTCAATATACCTGACTTCAAATAAAAATGCCGCGAGTGCATGGACTTCAATTTTTTTCGGAGTAGAACTTTTATGTTCATTGTCAGCTAGAAGTGCGCAGTTTAGTCGGTAAATTGTTTCTGTACAAGACGATTCACGCGGCAAACATCTTAAGCGCTGTATTGCATGACTGAAAGTGGTTAGGGTGTAATGGGAAATTTATAGGCGTACGTGTTGTTTGTGCTCTATATGTTCGACGTGGTGTATTCACTGAAAACTTACAATAGTAAAGAAATTGGCAGTTTTAGCCAATTCACACTAGAAACACAATTATTAGCCAGTCACACTAAAACATGTTTTAGTGAGATTTGCGGCACTACGGCATAGTTACTTCAATGAAAGCGTAGATGCCCCTCTCATGCAGAAACTGCAGTAATGGCTTAGCGAACGTGTCGTCCATAAGCCAATGCCTGTAAAAAACTGTCTGCTTGATCTGTTCATAGCACGTTTGAGGAGTCCTCGTCGGCACATCCACTCCTCTGATGAAATTTGTGTCCCCAGAAAGAGCCATCGCATTCTTTCCTATGCAGCGCTAATTAAATACCACTGCTTTAAAATCCAAACAGCTAGGGGTGAACCGCGAAGCTTATGCATCAGGTTGGTTTGACAACCACAGTGATCGCTGTCCTGAGCCGCGCCGTAGGCCTCGTACAGGAGGCCTAACGTACACCTACCACCGTAGATTTCGGATGCGTGAGAACGATACTGGTTGCTCATGCAAATATATTCAGGATGGGCGCTTTTACTTTTGTAGCGATAGCTACATTACGCCAGGTTTTCGCCTCTTCACCGTAGCTGCACTTTGAGCCGTGGCCGCACTGTGACGTCATACCACGGCCCTCGATTCTCCAGGAACTCGGCTCGTCGCGGTTGCCGCTCTTGCCGTTGGGCGCTCGCCATGCCCTATGTGTGACGTCACACCACGAGCTTCGATTCGCCAGCGACTCGGCTCGTCGCGGTCGCCGCGCGGCCTACAAACTCACAAACACTGGCATGGCGCTCTTTGGCCATACTTGGCCTTTGCGCCATTAAACACCATACATCATCATCATCGCCGCGCGGCCACCGCTCATGCCATTGGGCACTCGCTGCGCCCTCTGTATGACGTCACACGTACCCCGCGCTCCGCGGCTGTGATAACCGGGAGTATAGAAAGGGAGAGCTCGCGTTGCCGCAGCTATAGTTGAGGCCGCAGTATGGATGGTGTCTAACTACACAAGCGAAGCCTAAGCGCAGCCGGGGGTCTGTAGCTATCGCTACTCGACTAGGTTTAACCAGAGCTAAACCACAGCTAATTTTTTGATGTTAGAATTGAGTTGGCGCTCCGTGCATGAGCACAGTGATGTTTCTGTTCGCGCGCCAAGCGATTGCATGGTAAAGTACGTTATGTTATTGTTTCCAAGTGACGGTGTAAAGAGTACCGGATAGATAAATCCAAGGAAACGGCCGGTCTTCGTCGAGCTGCAACCGATGCAGTCAATAGTTCAACAATTCACAACCATACTCACGCGCACTATGACTGGTGATGGACGTCGCAAGTTCGCGCAGCCAGAGGATTCCGCTTTCTGCAGTAGCCGAGGGCTGCACAGTTCCCCCCCCCCCCCTCCCCCCCTCACTTATGCGATGGCAACACATTTAGGCAGCAGCGTGCACGCCTGCTCACCCAAGCCAGGGAGGAAGGAAACACTCGCCACGCCCTGGCTGCCAGACCTTTCCTCCTGGCCTGACGAAGAAAGTTGCCAGGGAATGCGGACGTGTTTCTGACATTTGAAATTTCTTCTAATATCCTCTCATCCCACCCGAAAACTACCAATGATGCACTTATTGTCAATGCAGCGGAACTTAACTGAGATAAAGGGTTGCGTGAATTATTGAGCGGATTTATACGAGGGCATGACATAAAAATCTGAATTTAACAGGACGAGAAAAAAAGAAGGATAAAAGAAGCAAAACTAGGGCAATTTTGGTGTCTATGCTAAACCACAATGGTTTTTCCTCTATTGGCACCATTGGATGCAGCGAATGAAAAGATCAAGTCAAGGTTCAAATTCCTAGATCTATGAATTCTACGCCTTGCTTAGGAAACGTTTTAGCTATGACAGGTATGCAAGGAAAGTTCAGCAGAGGCACTTAAGACTGCTTACGCGTAGGAATGCCAATTCATTATAGTCCCGCTTTTATTGCGATGCCAATTATATGGACACTCAAACAGCATTTCTGCCGTCGGCGTCGCCGTCGCCGTGAGGTTCCATATGACGTCAACAGCGATGAAATCGTCGCCACGCGCCGGACGCTGCATGTGCGAGTGAAAGGGCGCGAGGGACACGCGCTTTTACGGGGAGCGAACGCATGGCGGAGAACAAACGAGCGTTCTGCTTCGTGCTCTCTGAAGGGATGCAGAATTAAGCGTCTCTTTCCTCCTTTACCATCACCATATATATATATATATATATATATATATATATATATAGAGAGAGAGAGAGAGAGAGAGAGAGAGAGCAAACGCGACTTCTTCCGTGGCGCAAAAGGCCGTGGGGGGACGGGAGAGAAGGCGACGTTTAGCTGCTGCACCAAATGCGTATTATTATAAAAACGTTGTGAGGCGAGAAGCTGGTAAAGACTTCCAACACTGCTCGACGAGTGTCCCGTTCTAATCTGGTCGAAAACCTCCGAGCCGCCCCCAGAGGCACCGGCAACAGTCACCAACGCCGCGCGCGTTCGGTGCGAACGCGGGCAAAACTCCGACGGCGTCGACAAGAGTTCTGCACATTGCTGGTGCTGCTTCATGTCCAAGTTTATACAGCTGATAAAACTGCTATCCTTACTCCGTATAGCTCTCTGCTAAGCTGCTATCACAATTGATGCTTCGCCTTTCGGGTGAAACTGCGGCACATTTTTTTTTGTTCAGCTTTCGCTTATTCACTACATTGGAGGTCTGCCTAGACAAAGAAACTCTGGAAGTTCTTCAGGATAACTATATTAGCTGTCTCTTCGCATATCTGGTTCTATAAAGAATACGAGAACGATTGCATTGACTATGGTTTACGCAAATACTAAACTAACAAAAATTGTAGGAATTATGGAAGGGGACTTTCAATGTAAGCGAATAACTTATGCGCACCGCACTAATCAAACGGACACACCAGTCGTATTTCCGAATATTGCTGACGTCGATGACCGAGTTTCGTGATGACGGCACAAATTATCGCTGCCATGTTTTAGTAGACGGCATGACAGCTCGATGACCATTGCGTTGGCGCAACGACGATAAGGAATGATGGTGTGATGACTATGACAACTTGACCAAGCAAGGTTTATGACATAGCAAGGTCTCGAGCTGTGCTCGAACTCCTCGGACGGTCTTCTTACTACACGGAGCATGCTACTAGTGGACGCGGCGCATTGCGCATTGCAACTGCGGCTGAGCAGATGTGGCAGCTACTAGGTGTGGTAGCTGCTCGCAACGCCAGCGTGTGGAGG
The DNA here is from genome assembly GCF_013339745.2 of Dermacentor silvarum. Taxonomy (NCBI): domain Eukaryota; kingdom Metazoa; phylum Arthropoda; class Arachnida; order Ixodida; family Ixodidae; genus Dermacentor; species Dermacentor silvarum. The sequence continues at coordinate 38,076,580 of NC_051163.1, forward strand.
AGCGCCGTAAGCGGGGTTCGAGGTGTCGTACCTAAAAGGTGCAGGAGATAAAAGACCGATGGTAAACCGTCGGTGCTGGTCAGCATACATTTAAATATCAGATGACGTTATCTTGGTCTTCACTGTCCATTCCACACATACCAGAATTGTATTTATTTGCTTTATTTATTTACAGATACTGCAGCCCAGAAGGGCTATTGCAGGAGTGGGTGAATACAATATGCGGCAAATGCAAAGCACAATACAAAAGCATACGTGAGCACATGGTTAAAGCAAGTTCTCAATAGCATCCCCAAATTCTTTATGTGGTAAGCAACGGATAGAACCTGGCAGATCATTCCAGCGTTCAACAGTTCTAGGGAAAAAAATCTGTATTTGAAAGTGTTGGTGTGAACAAAAAAGACCGGCAAGTTTATGTGATTGCGCTTTTCGTGGTTAGGGGCTCTGCATGGGTCAGATATGTGTTGGGGTAGGCATAATGTGGAGAGCGAAATAGAGAGTGTAGAAGTTTCAGAGAATTAATGTTACGTCGGTGGGAAAGAGATGTTAAACCAAGCATATGCAGATGAGATGACGGTGAAAACATCATCATAACGGCGGTATATGAAACGGACCGTCTTCTTTTGAACAGATTCAATTTTGTGATTGTCCGAAATTTTGTAAGGGTTGCATATGGTAGCCGCACATTCAAGAATAGGTCTTGCAAGTGTTTTGCGTGTATTAAGTTTAGTTTCTTTCGGGACGACACGTAGGGTTCGTGTCTGGTGACCAAGTTTTTTTAGAGCTTTATTGCAAGTTGTTAGAATATGTTCTGACCGGCCAATATAACCTTGGCGTGAAAAAGAGGCCTAAATACATACATTCATATGCGCGCTGCAGAGAAGTGAAGTTATAGGAGTAATTGAAAAGAGAGCAATTAGCATGCTGGGGAAAGGACATGACGACTGTTTTTTTTATGTTCAATTGCCAGAGTTCGTACCATTGACAAAAACTTGCAAAAATTCATTCATAGTGTTATGATCGTTAGGTGTAGAAATGACAATGTAGAGAACGCAGTCGACAACGTAAAGCCGAATGCTTACCGAAACATAGTCTGGAATGTCGTTAATATAAAGCAAAAAAAGCAAACGCCCTAAAATAGAACCTTGGGGTAGTTCGGAAAATACTGATGCGTCAGGGGAGTTGAAAGAATGAAAACAAACATACTGTGAACGATTATAAAGAAAACTACGGATCCAGTCAACAAGAAGAGGGTTATTAAGGATAAGGCTTAGTATATGTAATAGTTTAGGATATGGTACAGGATCAAATGCTTTGAAGAAATAAATGAAGAGCGCATCTATTTGATAAACTAAATCAAGAGCATAACTATTGTCATGTGTAAATTCAGTTCATTGAGTGGCTGTGCTAAAACCACTGCGAAATCCATGCTGAGCGCTGCATGAAATGTTGTTAGACTTAATAAAGCGATAATGTGTTTATAAATTCTGTGTTCAAGGAGTTTGCATGCATGAGAAGTTAAAGAAATGGGTCTATAATTTGGAAAGGATTGTTTCTGCCCAGATTTGAACAATGCATGAATGACTCTAGCACGTTTCCATGAACAAGGGACTGTACAAGTAGACAGTGATTTCTCAAACATTAATCAGGTATTGACACGTCCAAAGCGCATAACGATGAAGGAACACATTGTTGACATTGTCTGGACTGGAGCCTCTCTTGGTGTCAAGGTTTAAAATAATGTTTAGGACTCCTTGCTTAGATATTGTAACATTGTTAATTTACAATTTTTCGGTAATTTACATATAACAAATTCATAATACTGACATTGTCATGTCAGTATTATTAATTTCATGTCTCCCGCCCCTCTCCCCCCCCCCCCCAACCGTAATGCTCTATAGGGCGAACCTGGGTTTGTATAATAAACAAACATAACGGCAGCTGAGCAGGAACACCAGTGGGCTTGAAGTACGCATGCACTTACCGCTCATGCCAGCAATCAGAAGGCAGAACGTTGCACGGCTTCGCCTGCATGCTGATTCTTCGGAGTGTTAACGGTGCATCTACTTTGCTTCGTCGTTTTTGTAGCCAGACACGCTCGACGTATACGCAAAGCTTACAACGCTCCACGTGCATGCACCATCGATAGTGGGACAGCACGACAACGATGGTGCCAACGGAGAGGACGTGATAGCACCTCAAGTGTTCGTTTAATTGCTACCGCAATGAAACTGCATGGCGAAACGCAGGAATAATTACTTCCTAACCGCACTACTTACTTAGCTTCCACGGCGTTACTTGCTTAGAAAAGAAAGCCGGCAGATCCCACGCCCTGAGGGAATCGATGGAATGCGAAGCAGTGTGGGGGAGCCTACGAAGTTAACGAAACGACCATGAGAGCACCAAGACGTAGGCGGCTGTTTCATGACCTACAAGGCACGCATGTCATGAGTCCTCAGGAGGCCCTTTAGCCATGCCTAAGAGACCTTTAGGCGAAAGCCTTAGTCATGCTCATGACTATAACTTTCACCATCAACCTTTAGTCTTATCCTTCCCTTAGTACCCACGTCAAAACCCATATCAATGGTTTTTGAGTGTTAATATGTTTTCGATGTGTCATTGTTATTTTTGCTGAGTCATGCTCATAACTATGACTTCTACTATCATCCTTTTGTGTTTACTTCACTTAGTACCCACGACCGAAACCATTCTAGTGGTTTTTGAGTGTTTTGAGTGTGTTTGAGTTGTTGAGCAGGGTCATTGTCATTTTAGGCGGCTGTTTCATGTCCTACATGACACGCCTGTCATGATATTCATGTCATGTCCTATCATTTATGTTCGTCATACACTCTTGTGATACCATGCCAATTTTGGTACCTACCCGCCGCGGTGGCTCAGTCAGCTAAGGCGCTGCGCTGCTGAGCACGAGATCGCGGGATTGAATCCCGGCCGTAGCGGCCGCATTTTGATGGAGACGAAATGCAAAAGCGCCCGTGTGCTTACGTTGTAGTGCACGTTAAAGAACCCCAGGTGGTCAAATTTAATTCGGAGCCCTCCACTACGGCATGCCTCATAAGCAGAACTGGTTTTGGCACGTAAAATCCCAGAAAGAAGAAGACAATTTCGGTACTTAATTACCAAGTTAAGAAACGACCATGAGAGCACCAGGACGTAGGCGGCTGTTTCATAACCTACATGACACGCATGTCGTGATATTCATGTCATGACCTATCATTTATGTTCGTGATACACTTTTGTCATGCCATGCCAATTTTGGTAGATATCAAGTTAGCGAAACGACCATGAGAGCTCCAAGACGTAGGCGGCTAGACAGATAGACACTGTAATAGTGGCAAATGTTTGCCATGTAATGCTTCGCATTTAGAATGGAGGACAGACTATATAGTTCTCTCCAAACCAAGTTGAAAGTGGCGCTTTTACTACGCGCCTCTCAGCCCATTCGTTGAGCTGCATAACATACTCTCTATAAGGCATAACTTTGTCCGAGCTGAAACACTCTACTACCGGCTCGACCACACCCAATAAGGGGCTATGTCAGTGACCCGCCAACCTAGTAAAATGCATATAATGCCAAGAATTTCCGGCCATACCACGCATACTCTGGAACCGTGGTCCTTCACGCGCACCCATTTCCTCAAACGCATCCCTCATTCTACGCTCGAACACGTTGTTTCTGGCTCAGTCAACGTTGTTCACCACACCGAAACATCAAAGGCACCCGATGGGCTTCATAGAGTCGGCGTGGATGAAATTCATCATATAGGCTTCGTATGAGGTGTTGGGAAAGCCATAAACTGTCTTAAAGAACGATTCACTTATCTCTTGCTCTTGACAGCGGTCGGTGCACTTGTGTTCTGCTCAGCAGCGCTTGCAAGTTTTCTACAAGTGGCATGTTAGACAGCCTAGTCATATGACCCTATCATGCTTGCAGTTTTTAACTGAATACATATTGATGACTTTTTTTAAAGGGAAGTATACGTTTCCGCTAAAGTGGTATTTGTTCACAGGATTCAGCCTTTTAACTGAAAGTGGATAAAACATTTAACAAACAAGCACTTTAAGAGAGCGGGCTGTGATATGATGCTGAGGAAGATTTATCAGTGAAAGGAATCCATGTGCTTCGTGTGCAATAGAAAGTAATGCCTTTCTTTTTCTTACCCTCAGGATTTCATGGCCGTTCGTTCGGCTTCTAATGGCACACGCGTCTCATTGGATTAGAGACGTGGAGAGGGGGATGGAATGCGAAGAGGGCGTCGCGGAGTTGAAAGGACTGAGACGAGCAAGGTGTAGGTACCCGCTAGGCGGCAAAGCTAAGAATTCGTTATCATGTGACGTCACAGGAAACGGGCCGAGGATCGGCGGCGTCAGCTTCCGTTCGACGGGCGCCATTGCAGGCGTCGGTCCCCTCTATCACGCCGTCCGCTTCTCGAATCTGTGACGCGCTTGTCCTGCCTCGGTCCTCGACGTGGTTTACATATAATGATGTTTATCAAAATTAATGGCAGCTTTCTGTTATTCTGCAGAGTTACCATGACTTTACGCAATTGAAAGAGAAGCTGTCACGGCCCTATGGGCCATGACAGCTTCTATGGGCTGTCCAGAGGGCCCACGATGCGGCGGTCGGGCACGGCCTCACTGTCCCAACGTGGGAGCGGCCCGCTGCGCTCTGAGTCGCGTACCTCAGGACTTTTATTAAAGTTTTACGTCCATCCATCCATCCATCCATGGCCCTGCAGTGGAATTCCAGGGAAAAAAAAAAGAAAAAAATATATATATATGTGTGTGTGTGTGTGTGTGTGTGTGTGTGTGTGTGTGTGTGTGTGTGTGTGTGTGTGTGTGTGTGTGTGTGTGTGTGTGTGTGTGTGTGTGTGTGTGTGTGTGTGTGTGTGTGTGTGTGTGTGTGTGTGTGTGTGTGTGTGTGTGTGTGTGTGTGTGTGTGTGTGTGTGTGTGTGTGTGTGTGTGTGTGTGTGTGTGTGTGTGTGTGTGTGTGTGTGTGTGTGTGTGTGTGTGTGTGTGTGTGTGTGTGTGTGTGTGTGTGTGTGTGTGTGTGTGTGTGTGTGTGTGTGTGTGTGTGTGTGTGTGTGTGTGTGTGTGTGTGTGTGTGTGTGTGTGTGGTGTGTGTGTGTGTGTGTGTGTGTGTGTGTGTGTGTGGTGTGTGTGTGTGTGTGTGTGTGTGTGTGTGTGTGTGTGTGTGTGTGTGTGTGTGTGTGTGTGTGTGTGTGGTGTGTGTGTGTGTGTGTGTGTGTGTGTGTGTGTGTGTGTGTGTGTGTGTGTGTGTGTGTGTGTGTGTGTGTGTGTGTGTGTGTGTGTGTGTGTGTGTGTGTGTGTGTGTGTGTGTGTGTGTGTGTGTGTGTGTGTGTGTGTGTGTGTGTGTGTGTAGAAATATCGTTCACTCGTCAGCAGCAATTTTTCCGAATTCCTTTTTTTCTTTTCGTACTTACCCTGGTTTTTCGTGATCTCGCCAATGTGGCCTCGGAGGAGGTTACCGTTAGCAGTGAGGAAGAGGAGCTTAGTGAGTTGAGATTGGTTTGCGCGAGATTGACGTAACTACTAAGTATGCCCCAGCAGCCCCTCTGCATATGATGGGATGATGTTATGTTAGCTGCTATGAGAAGGCATTCTCCAATGAAATTTCCTCGGTTGTTGTCATCATCGAGTCTTGCGTCTGCCTGTGCTAGCATTCGGCTCTCAGGTTTCTTCAGGAGTATAAGCAAAACTGATACATGACTAGATGGTGTGATGTAGCCTTCAATTGAACTGACACCCAAGTAATCTCCCATGCCCTACGAAGCCGAAGAGAGAGAAAACGATGACCTTGAAGGAAGCCGAGAGCATGTTGCTGGCAGCAGAAGCTGCGGATCAAGGCATGAAGCTCCCCCCCAAAAAATCGCCGCCATTCTGCTTTGCGAATGTGGGCTACCAGCTGAGCGGTTCTTCAGCAGCACGCACTACACGCGGCCTCCCCCTACTAGCGCACGCAACATACTAATTTCCTATTCAGCCCTTTGCGCAGGCACGGAAATGCAGCAGGTGTATTGTTAGCAACCACCTGTCACACCAAATGATCAATGCGCGCTACGGCGATTAGCGCTCCCTCGGTGCAGCCAAAGCGAGCAGCTGGCTAAGTCAGGAGCTGGGGTAGCTGTCAAAACCGCATCACGTCCACGCTTCGCGACATATCGAACGTTACTAATCACCATCAAATCGTTCTCGAATCAGTCTGTCGCACGCCGCCCAACTGAATACGAAATGTCGTTCCAGGTCCGCTATCTTGTACGAGTTCGAAAAGCCGACGTTCAGTTTCATCTCACGCGATTGTGCAGGCCGTCCCGATATCGTGGCCTAGGCCAATCTAAAGTAATCGCGTGAGGCCAAACCGAACGTCGGCTTTTCAAACGCGTACAGATAGCGGTCCTGAAAGTCTATCTGGTATTTCGCATACGCACCCTTGCACTCGTCCAATTCACTGGCGTTGTACCTGCATCAGCTTTGCGGCATTCTCCGCTTCGCGGCACCCGTCTTCCTGTCGAGCCAGCCGCTTACGGGCAGCCTCTCGAGCACGATATTCACTGCTATACTCGCCGCCCGTTTCCTAGCTTTCGTCTTGCTACCCCACGTGTCAGCACATGCCTTACTCGTTCGCTCCGCCTCCTCAGAGAAGGCGGTGTTATGTTGTATTGGGTGGTTTCTTAGTTTTCCTCTTGCTAGGCCAGGTGTCAGCCCATGCCTTACTGGTTTGCTTTCCCTCTTAATAGAGGGCGCGTGAGTTCCGTAGCAAGGACATTGAAAAATCTATTGGAGGGTAGATATATAGAGCTCCGCTGTGAAACTTCGAAGTGAAGACTGAACCAGGACTGCATAAGCAATGTCGACGAGAAACTTACCCATATATTGAAGACCGAGGCCTTCACTTCTTGTGCAGTGTGGTACCAAAAACCACCCTTTGACGACGGTAAGGACAAGTGGACTTCGTACGTCATTCGCATTGAGTCCCACTTCGAAGGGAACAACTTCACGGAGGATGCACAGCAGACAGCGCGTCTTCTCTCGGCTCTCGGAACAAGGTCAGTTGACGTCCTCAGAGGGCAGTGCGCTCCTCGTAAGATGAACCAGCTCAGCTACAAGGAAGCGATTGAAATTCTGGAAGGCGTCTACGACCCCAAACCGAACGAGGTTGCAGAGAACTTCAGATTTGTTTGCTTGTGTCGAAAACGAAGATTAATCAGCCCAGCAGTTTATGGTCGAGCTGCGACGACTCGCCGACAAATGCAACTTTGGTGACATGTTGGACCAAATGCTACTGGACAAGATCTTATCGGAATGTGAAGCACAGAGTTACAGAAGGCACTGCTTTCTCGTTCGAGTTTGACTTTTAAGGAAGCTGTGAGCATGGTGCTTGCAGTAGAAGCTGCGTGTCAAAGCATCAAGTTCACAGAAAACGTATACGTGAAGACTGAACCAAGACTGCATAAGCTGATGGACAGGCCACCAGCGCGAGGCAGAAGCAGGCGCGGAAATAAAGAGTGCGGAAGGCGGGGAAACAAAACCCACTCGGAATAAGCCTGCAAGTTCAAGACTGCGAAGGGCTTCAAGTGCGGCACTGAGGGAGTCCCATCTATCATGCATCAAAATATAGAAATATGCAACTGCTACGTAGCTGGGCAGAACCAAAGTAAATGTTTTTGGCCGTCGCTTGGAGAAACTCAAACTATGTTTTGCATTCTGCCTAAGTAGATAAGAAGTCTTAAATAACTATACAACTTCTCAATCATTATATATATTTAGATGAAAAGTATCAATGAGAAAATTGTAGAGCAACATTAAATCTCCTGATACAGCTTTCTATTGCGCAATACGTGCTACATAAAAGTGTCTTTCCGAGCGTGAAAGAACCTCGCGAATACACGCAAAATTGCAGCGCGACTGGCCTCTCGAGGCACTTAGCGTGTATTCATGGGCATCTTTCACGCCAGGAAAAACACGTTTATGTAGCACGCATTGAACAACAGAAAGCTGTATCGGGACTTTATCATGTTGTGCTCTACAGTTTTCTCATTGACACTTTTCGTTTACCTATAGCAATTGAGAAGTTGTATAATTAATTAGGATTAATAATGTAATTAGGCGGAACGCGAGAATCTGAGTACTTCCTAGCGACGGCCAACAACATTACCTTGGTTCTGTCCAGCTACGTAGTATTTGCATAATTTTAATGTTTGGCTCAAGTTAAGTGAAACACCGTGTATCCGTAGCGTGCAGGGCAAGACGTAAGAAACAGAACACCCTCGCTTTGACCGGAAGCCCCGAAGGAAACAAGGTGTCGCCTTCTCAATTGTTCACAATGAGCGAAAGCCACGCGACAGTGCCGAGTAACGAAATCATCAGTCCCGTATGGCGCATGTTCTGCCATGGAAGCGTCAACCTTGTCATGGAATTAGGCGCTGGGTCGCCGGTATGTGCCATACCCTGCGACGTCTACATCATGCACCGCGCGAAGTGGCATCACATTGAGAAGACAGACCTGAGGTTGTCCTGCTACCTGGGACCACTGCCTATCGCTGGTATAAGCTTACTCTTCCAGTTTCCTACGAGGCCAGGACTCTGACTGCCTCAATGACCGTAATTCGTCATTCAGGGCCGCGTCTATGTGGTCGCAACCTTGTTCGAGCCGTGACAACCTGAGTGCTACAGTCTTGAACCTGAGCAGTACCAGCAGACGAGATGACACGGGGCTCGAAGAAATTTTGTCGGTGTATCACGACGTCTTCGAGCCAGAACTAGACTTGTTCAAGCTTCCTCCCATTCACCTCTACGTGAAAGGAGGGGCAGTTCCAACGTTTTTCAAAGCGAGACCGCTGCCGTAAGCAGTGCGACACTAAGTGACTGAAGAGCTGGAAAGGCGCTGCTGTGAGGTCAGGCGTGCGGTCGCCTGTCGCTCACTCAGAATGGGATACGCCGATTGTGCCAGTTATGAAGAAAGACTGATCGGTCAGTATCTGTGGCGACTACAAGCTAACCGTGAACGCCGCATGCGTCACTCATCAATATCCACTTCCAGTCATCGATTATATATTTGCATCGCTGCACAAGGGAGCTCCCGCCGGGCAGGAAGGCTTGGGAAAGAAGGGAGTTCTGCGCCGCGAGCGCCCACCCGCGCGGATGTATCTCGAAGGCCATCTGTTGCGGGGGCACAGACCGCCCTCCCTGTGTTTTTGCTGCTAAGGTCGCGTTGATGCGAACGCCGGCACGAAGCTCAATTCGCTCGTTGCTGCTGCTGCGCTTACTCACTCCAGAGGCGTTTTGACACCGAGTTTCCGCGGTCATCGAGTGAGATGCGTTCATGTTTACTTCTGCGCGCGTAATACCATGCTTCTTAATTTAGTTAGTGTGTTTATGTTTACAAGTTTATACGGCCGATAGAGCTACTATCCTTACTTTGTATAGCTGTCCCCTAATTTGCTATCGCGATCGATGCTTCGTGTGTCGGGCGAAACTGCGGCTTTTCTGTTTGCTTTTTAAAACTCGCGTTTTATGGTAATTTTCACTCTCCATGGGTGACTCTACAGTCAGCATACCCCTACATTGATCGCGAAAAGCTGTTTGTGTATATTTAACATGAAAGCAAGAGCTAAATTTAACGAATTCTATGACTATGAAGTGGCCTGCTCCGTACAGCAATGTCAGAAACAATTTAGAACAAACAACAACTTCAATACGGGAAGGTGAAAGAAGAAAACATCCATTATAGTCGCAGTTTGCGAAACCCTCGCCTTCTTAACTAAAGGAAAAGAAAAAGGAATTTGCAGCACTCGCCGTCCGCCCCTTCCCGACATACCGTATATAGGCACTCGTAAACAAGAAATGACATTTTAAAAGCTAGGTAGGCTGTCATGGAAAGTGTTCGTAGTCTGTACTGATTAGCTTCTTGGAGCTCCTCACATCCCGACGATATTTTTATGCGTTCCGTGTTTCATACAATATTCGGTTTATCCCGACTTGATGAAGGGCGCATTCAATGCTTTAATTGAATGCGCAAAGTCAAACACTAGTGAAACCTAACCGCTTCAACTTTCAATGCACCGTCAAATAGACAGAACTAAGAAAGAAAAAAAAATAAAGATGTTCAAGAAACTGTTTCGATATGCAAAAGAAGCAGACCGAGGTGTGTTGCGCAAGCCTTCCATTTGACTGTTTTTTCTGTTATTTCAAGGCTTAAGGCCGCTCTGACATACCAGTTATTTTCGATGCTAGAAAGCTGCTAACAATAAACAGGACGCGCATTTAGACTTCGTGGAATGGCAAGTGATTGATACATGGTTCTAAGGCGACAGGTTTAAGTTTCACCTACCCGCCGTGGTTGCTCAGTGGTTATGGTGTAGGGCTGCTGAGCGCGAGGTCGCGGGATCGAATCCCGGCCACGGCGGCCGCATTTCGATGGGGGCGTAATGCGAAAACACCCGTGTACTTAGATTTAGGTGCACCTTAAAGAACCCAAGGTGGTCCAAATTTCCGGAGTCCCCCACTACGGCGTGCCTCATAATCAGATCGTGGTTTTGGCACGTAAAACCCCATAATTTTTTTTAAAGTTTCACCTAGTGTCTTTCGTTGCATACGAAAGCGTGAAAGCCGTACTTGACCTGGGTTTTCACGAAAAGATAAGTACTATAAACCACGGTCTTAGAAAACGGAGCAAGCTTCCGGAACTTTCATGCACTTCATGGGAAAAAAAAATAAGCTCAGCGACGTTAACTATAGAGGTTCTTGTTTATGGATAGGTGTTTTGAAAACCAGCCAACGGGATGTGTAATTGCTTTGAGCGACGGAGAGCGGTGTTCTGCATGACGACAGTATAAGAACTCAAGGGTGTGTGCGTGTTGAGGAAAAACGCCAAGTGTGTCTGCTCTGAAGCAATGAGAAAAACAACCGAGCTGGGACGGCAGCAGGGGGCGGGTGGTGAGGGCATACCTTTGTTGACTGAGTCTTCTCGAAGGTCACGCTTGTGCTGACGTGTGTCAATATTTCAACGTGTTTTCATTCGGCTTTGCAAAGAACTGAGGCAGAAACAAGCCCTACACTTTATTCAGATGTGCAGGGCAAGCCTAGCATGAGATTTAGATGGTATGAAGAGAACCAAAATGAAACGGCCGTATTTTTCGTGGTAAGATGTGGGCTTCAGCATGCGGCCTTTGAGTCGTTTACGTGGATTCAGTGAAGACCCCATGCGTTGAAGAACTGCACGTTTCTACACAAGAGTTTAGAGTGCTGACATAAGCTGACAGTGACACTTCTTAAAGCGAATTCCTTATTTTTTTGTTCTTCCGCCAGTTTTCAGTGTCTGTGGTTGGCTCTCTGTCTGTGGAGGTCGGGCTTTCAGCGCTGGTGCAACCAGTGCACCGACGCAAAGGGAACACCAGGTGGGTTCGTTGCCGAACGCTAACTATTATAGCTATTTGTGACATACTTGCTGTCGCAAGAGAGCTTTGGGACGTTTGTCGATTTCGATGCTGTGGTACGGCACTAAGGAAAGGACAGCCCTGCTGTTCTGATGTGGCGGCTGGAGAGGGCTCCGGCGCGAGACACAAGAATGGTGGTCGCTTTCTACGCTCGTGCTCGCACTGCTATGGAAAACACGCATAGGTCCGCTTCGATTTTATGTATAGCGATCTATACTACCATTACAAATGTGCTCGTTCGCGGTTGTGTTGTCTACGGAAATCCGTAATGAACAAAAAAAAAAAAAACATACGCCACCTAAACAACCTCACAGCCGCATGTGTACACTTTCATGAAATACGAAAAGCATTCTGTTCCCTTGCTTGGACAATCGTCGTTGATGGTTTCTGCATAACTTTTTTTAGCTCCTTCCTGCATTGAGCAAGTCATTGCTGATGAACGTTTTGTTAGTTCACCCTATCTGTTAGTTAAAATTGGCTTTGGAACAAATGGATGCCTTCAGGAGAAATCTTTTGCTTGGTACCAACTCCGACTTCTTTTTCTAAATACATTTAAAACGCAGAACTGTTAGCTATCACAGCACAACCAATAGACGAATTAATAACTATTATTTCTGTTTCATTTGAAATAAGGTAAATCTCCTGGAAGCAGTGATTTGATTTTGTGCCTCGAATTCCTTACCAAATTTCCCACAAATTGCGAAGTGTCAAAAAAGTATGCGTAAAAGCACGACGTTTTAGAAACGCAACGCCACACCAAATATATATATATCGCAGGTCTATAAACTCCGTCTATTAGAAATCACACGGAGAAATTTTATACATGAATTTAGAGCTGACTTAAAATGATTACAATGTTTATGAGAATTTTGCATAACTCCTGCTCCCAGATTAGCGGTAAATTTCAGACCAATGTATGATACACCACTGTTGTCCCCATGGGATGTATTATTAGGTTCAGTCTGAAGAATTATGATCACCAATGTTTTATTGTCGAGGTCGAGTTACAGAGTTGTAACTTAGTAGGTGGTGTTTATGAGCTTTTCCTATTTTCAAGAACTGTATGCAACAGTTACAAAATAAATCGAAAATCCACTTTGGACAGGAAGTAGATGCCAACTTCTTTTGAATCTTACAAACGTCATCAAAACTGGTGCAGTAGTTACCGATAAAAACAATTTCTGCGTTTCTATGTATTCAGATGGGAGCTCCCCAGCCACAGCTTCCTCTTAAAATCTGAGGAATATTATTTTCTTTGCAAGGTGACACACGGTTGCGCGGAAAACAACAGAAACAAAAAATAGAAACCCATGTGTAATTATCTTGACAGTTGATAATGCCCACAGAAATGGAAGAACTGTACGCAATGCATGATGTACCTGATGCCTGAAAATCTCAGTGAACTGCAGAGTAGAGTTTTTTTCAAGATGATCATGGCAAAATCACCATAAAGGTGACTGTATGAACATCTTCACAACATCTGCTTCTTTGTACCATGGTTGGCCAACCGTATTAAATACCAAAAATGTATTAGCGCCTGCGGCCACCGGCATCACGCCGAGAAGATGCCAACAGCACGTGCGGCGCCATGCCGAGCATGTAAAAGTGTCCCCCACCGACATGTAACATGCAGCACTGTAGCATGGGCATGTAGCATTGTGACATTATGCAATAAAATATAACAAAGAGCAAACAAACACAATTTACATCTAGTTTAGTTAGAGACCTTGCGCGAAGCACTTTGACAATTGCATTGCATGCTGACGAATTGTGTGGTACCATGCCGCGCGAGTAGTGGTCCCTAGAACAGACACGCGTCAGGAGGCCTCCCTCTTGAAAATCCACTGTCTGGTATCTGTCGTAGTGAACAACCAATCGCTGTGCAAAAGGTGGGCGCATAGCGTACGAGCGCATGGCGGTGGTCGCAAAAGAATGGCATCGGCGCATATTGTCCAACGAAAGCACGCCGACAATGGTATGAGTATTACGACATGATGAGAGCCGCGTAATAAACTTTAGTATGATTACGACGGAACGACCGCGATTGCGTCACGACGATGGTACGGAAACAAATGCATGACGACGCCTGTATTGTGACGACACAATGTCGAAGACAGCGTGACAACTGTACGACGACGACGGGTAGAAGACGAGTGTGTGGCGCCAATGGCCTAAAGACGACTGCATCACGAAGCCTTTATGGGGACGATGGCGTGATGACGACTACTTGATGAACGTCGGACAACGAAGCTGAAGATCGACAATCGGACGACCACGGTAGTGGTGTGGTAACGAATGTATAACAATGTATGACGACGTACGATGGCGTGAGAATGACGGCATAATGAGAGTAAGATGACAAAAGCGTAACTGAGGCGATGCAATGACCATGACGGAGTCACAACCACGAGCAATACCTAGTGGCCCGATTCATATTCTTAAATTTTTGCGCGCAAACAAACAGGGACGAAGAAAAGGAGACACAAGGACGAGCGCTTTCTAACAACTGATGTTTATTATTGAAGAACCACCGGCTTAAATACCCACAGATCTGCGCGATCCTGTCAATAGAACGTGTCAAGAGCGCATAAAATAATGCTTGTCATGAAATGCTGCTACGCGGTCAGCATAAAAAGCAGCAATGTTCATAAAACAAGCACAAAAGGTGAAAACGCGTTAAAGATATGATGACAGCAGCGAATTCTCTTTATCTAACAATGAAACAGAAGGATGACTGATGCATTTTTCTTTTAGTTTTTCAATCCAGTGAGCTTCCCCAATTTCTCTCGCGGTTTGATTTCTATGCCTAAACAAAATAGCGGTGCTTTCAAGACAAGGTGAGCACGCATGTTCTTCACAATGCATCGCCAAATGCGTACTAGGGCGACCTTTGAGACTAGACAAGTGTTCCCTTAGTCTCGTGTTAACGCATCTCGAAGTCTGCCCTACGTACACATGACCACACGTCAAAGGAATCTGATAAACAACGTTCATCGCGCAATCGACAAATTGGTTCTTACGTGGATGTTTTATACTACATCCTTTCTTAGCATCATCCTTACTTTCAAACTTACTTTTGACCTTAGAACACACACTACCTATTTTGTTTTTTGCTGAAAACACCACTTTTACTTCGTAACTCCCAGCCACCTTCTTAAGTCTGTGTGAAAGGCCATGAGCATACGGAATCACTGACACCTTAGAAGCTAAATCTTTCTGTCTTTGATTACTTGTGCATGATTCTTTATCCTGTTTTAGTTTTTTCATTAATCTAGAGCATGACGCCAGCATCACAGCGAGCGGGTACCCAGCCTTTTTCAACCGATTGACTTGTTCAAGAAATGCAATGTTTACAGTGTGATAACATGATTTCAACAACGCTGACCTGAAACATGAAATGACTATACCATTCTTCACAAGCCTGGAATGGTTAGAGGCATAGTTCATTAGAGGTTTTCCATCTCGGGGCGAGAATGACCAACACACATGTTCCGGTAGAAATTCTAACTTGACATCTAGAAACTGTAGCTTATTATCTACAGGTACTTCAGAAGTGAATGTCAAGCCCTTGCCCAGAGAATTAAAGGATTTTACTACCCTATTTCTGAAAACTTCTTTGTCTACATGACAGCCCAAAATCAAGTAGTCATCTACATATCTGTATACCTTATATACTACACCTTCTAAATCTTTTGCCAGCTCTCTGTCTATGCTTCCCAGAAAAATGCTACTAAGGATGGGAGTTACCTTTGACCCGATGCACACGCCCCCTGCCTGTATATACGTTTCATCACAGAATCCTACGTGTGTATAAGCTAAATAAAAATGCAGAAGTTCAAGAAAGGACTCAACAGTTATCCCGCACGTGTTGCGAAATGACACCTCGTCATTCTCATTTCTTATGCAATCATTAACACTGCGCATTAAGGGCCCATGCGGCAAGGAATAATAGAGGTCTTGAACATCTATGCTGAATCCCCAGCTGCAACTTGTACTATCTGATGCCAAAAACTTCACAAGGCCTTCAGAGTTTTTTAATAAGTACGGATCCTGTACTTCTAAGGAATTCAACATTTTCTGCAAGAATCCTGCGACCAGAACCTGCCAACACCCTCGCTCGGACACAGTTGGCCTAAACGGAATTCCTTGCTTGTGTGTTTTTGCAGTAAAACTAGGCCGACTCGCAGTTATGCTTAGTGGCCCGAACTACGGTATTCGACAACTTGACCCACTGGGTCGGCGTAGAAGGCGTGATCACGGCGGCATAACCAGATTCAGATGAAAAAGATGTAATGAGGATGATGGAAAGACCGTGGCGGTAACGGAACCACGAGCACATACGTAGTGGCCCAAGCTGGTACACAACTTGGGTCTATGGGTCAACGTAGGAGGCTAGGTATGCATTAGTATGACGGCTACGATAGATACATAGATAGATAGATAGATTCAAAACGCCTGAAGTAGCCAAACAATGCTAATCGCATTAAAAATAGAAGGTAAGCCTCTTTAATGCCGGCAATCCCATTGTTCTTTCTCTCGACTCAAGACAGAAAGGAAGCAGGAGAATCAAGACAAATATATCAACAAACACTTCATACACGAGTGACAAGCAGACAAGTAACGTCTTCATGAGCGTAAGCACCAGAAGCACGGTGTAGTTATTTGGCGCAGTCCATGAGTAACATTTTATCTGAGCAACAAATTACAACTGATACAGAAGAGAAGGGACAAAAAAAAAGGCTTATCCTGTCTTTTCTGCTTTATATGTTACTTGCATCGGCACGAAAGCGTGAATAGCAAACGTTGACTGTCAGCATATAATAGCAAGGACAGCACGTAACAATCCATTTTAACCAATATATGTATTTCTAGGGTTATGCTACCTTCCCAGCTTTATTGTAGTTCGTGTATTTCAAGAATATTTGCGAAGATGCGTAAATAACGCCCCAAATAATGTATTTGCTTTGCTTCCCGCTTCTCAGGCGATGTAGATTCCGAGGAGAAAGGATGTTAGTTCTCTGTAGGTACATTTTTCGAGGTATCACAACGAGAAGGCGCTGGGCCAAAAGTTATTTTCTGCAGCATGAAAACGACCCGGTGCCCGCGGGTTCACGTAAGAGTTGGCAGACGCGCTCACATACCTTGTCGGCGTGTTCTGGAATATACGAAGTCGTCGCGGACCCATCTAGAAGTTTCGAGGACGCACATATAATAGCGGCCGAACGTAGACGACCCTCATCCTATTCGACGTCTGCCGACCGCGCTAGCTGCTCTTGCCATCGCTTAGTGGTTTTCCTTTACTTCCTTTGAGTGTACAAATTCGCCCATAAACGGGGATTTCGCATCGCTGCTATCCAGTCTGTCAGCTTGCCTGCCATTCAGCGTGCCGTCATACTCGTGCGAACAATGTTGGTGGTTTTGCGTAATACACATCGATCAGCACTGAAGCTACATTTAGCTTGTTTTCTTTTGGACTAAAGCATAGCGTGGCATGTACAACCTGAGAGTGGGTGTACACGCAAAAAGGCCAGCGCGAAATCTGAAAATAGAAAATGGAAAACTAACATACAAACATGGACTCAGCGTCGTTTTACGACCAGGAGCTTCCAAATTGGATTAGCTTCATATGGTAAAACAAAACTGATCTGTATACTTACAAAATCCACAGCAGTAAAAAAACAGTTACTGAAGTAGACAGAAACGACAAACGAGGACTCCTAGGACTCCTCCTTCTAGGACTCCTCCTTTGACTGTAGAATACTGGTAGATTTCTGGTAGACTGTAGATTCCAGGTAGAACAGGAATAATGGCAATGCGAAGAATCTCAGACAGAAAAGAAAGTACGCTTCTTTGGCGCTCCGAGTGGCCGAGGTGAATGCACTCTTGCAGCTCTAAACGACAAGGCCCGTGCTTGACATCGATAGATATTCGAACTCGAAAAAGAAGAAGAAGAAGAGAACCTAAACGACAAAGCACAATGTAGGTGCAGGACAACAGAAGCAAAACTCTGATGAACGAGAATAGACGAGTGTATACTATGAGAACAAGCGATGGAGGCGTATAACATGAAAGCTTTGGCTCAGAGAGATAAAAAGAACATGTACAAAACGAAAAAACACAACGCTTCGAGAATGCGTCTACCACTCCGTGATTGCGCCTGTACTGCCTTATTCTTGTTTTCCCGTGGAATCATTGAAGATTTGGTGCGTTTCAAACGGCCTGGCTTGAAGCAGGCGTCTGTTGACTGCGGGGGGGCTTCCAGTGCATTCAGAGGACGATGAAAGAGTGTTTATAGAGCAAACAGGTATACGTTTTAAAGAGCAAAACAAAAAACAAAAAGACGCGGAAATAATTATACCAGAATGCGAAGGTAGAACAATATTACGTGCCTCAAACTTTTCGAATCGAGAGCACTGGTAGAGTTAATTATGTTTGAAACGTCCACTCTGAGTGGCGGAAAGTCGCTTCGCATAAATAAAAAAAAATCGCCCTCAGTGACCAATGCTTCACAAAATGACTGCCTGCTTGTTTAAATTTTTTGTCTAATCCTGATCTTTCACGACACCGAAAAGTTGGCAAAGAAAACAAAAGAATGGCGGAGAGAAAACAATATGAAGAATGTAATAAATCTAATAATCTTTGGTGACGATGCTATCGTGAACAGCGCCAGCTTGTAAACCAGTGCCATTCGGATGAATTTTTTAACACTATTGTGGCACAAAGTTTTCGTAATTATTCCGAAACATTTTTTTACTTCTTTTCTTTATTGGTGTGTGTTGGGTAAGGGAGGGAGTGTTGTATGGCGACGCAGACCTTGTCTGTGCATAACGTATTCAGCTTTGGGGTTTTATTTACTGTCAACCCTTGTTTTAATTTTAACCGCATTGTAATACGGTAAGCAACATTTTCATTACCAACCAAAGATGCGTTTATAGCATGATAAAATTCGGGAGTCAGATAGAAGATAAGCGCGAGGACAAAAGGCACATATAACGAGGATCAAAATCAATTTATTTATTTAGATAGTGAAGTAGGAATTCCAAGAAATGTATATGCAAGAGAAATGGACAGTCCACTAGGTGGAATGTTACAGAATAACCCCCCCAGCTCTTGATTCTTCACGAACCGGTGATTAGACTCAGTCCAGAAGTCCAGCAGCAGTCAACGCTCGTCGTGCCCGCTCCACCTGCCGTAGTTGGTAGAAGAGATCGCGGTATGCATAGGCGCCGCTGCCTTCCCTCCCCCCTCCACTTGTAGGTGGAGAGAGATGGCTCGAGATCACTGTGCGCACAGAGCTCTCTCTGCAGCCACAGGTGACCGTCGCGGCATACACCAGCGGGACCAGGTATAGCACGCCGCATCGTGATAGACTGTCGGTCGCAGGTACAGCTTTTCCCTTCATCAAGTAAGTATTTGCAGACAGTGCAATATTCTACATATTTGGTTGAAATCCAAACTAGACCGAGGTTCTCGTCAAGGGCGAGACTGAAAATGATCAGAGTGGTCGAACAAGACATGTCACCTTCGGCCAGCGTTTCGTCAAGGGGACGTGCCGTCTCCAGGCTTTTTGCAGTGACCCTTTGTAGAAATGTTGACTCTGGAGATATCTAGTGTTCAACCACTGTTTGAATAAATTTGAATGGAAAGTACCGCAAAAACTCATTCACAAGAGAGAATATGAATGGAATAGAGTAAACTATCAAGCACGAGAATGTCTAAACGACCAGCTTAAGAAAAAAAATATTTGTATGTACACTTGCTTTAATACTTTCATAATATATGTGATCGTGAAGCGGTCGTTTTCGAGAACCGGCCACTTTGTCTGTGAACTAAACGTCACAGTGGGTCAGACTCGCGTACATCACAGCAATCTGGACCATTGGTTCGCATATACACACGAAAACAAGCGAGTTGACATGGTGACTATGGAAGTTGTTTGCTCCATGACAAGCTGTTGCCATGGCTGCTTGATAAATACGTACAAGGTGTGTGTATTTATCGAGCGGCCCTTGTTCTGCGAATGGATGAACTAACTTCTTAAGCCTATTTCAGAAATAATGATCGTTGTTCGCCGCAATAACATCAAGCGACCAGATGTCAAAAACGCACAGACAAAGCTTAATGAGGTTCGATTTTAAGTTCGGGGACATGAAATTGATGAAAAATACCGAAGAGCTCACTGTGGTAGTGGTGAAATCGTAGAAGGACTGTTGTATTTAGTTCATGTACCTTTCGCACTCTGTGTGTACATATTTGCGTCCCAAAATAGAGGTACGTCTTTAAGTCTTAGGAAAATGGCACAGTCGATTTCGCACAATTTCGTGACCTCCCTAATTGAAGATTAAACGAAAGCGTTTCCCAATATTTCGTGCGTTGCACAAGGCCTTCTGTGGCGGCTGCTCCAAAGGTATATTTATGTTGTATCCGCGCATGTAGTCTGTGCTTAATAATTTGCTATGCAGTAACGGTGAAACACAACTTCATAAAGGCATAGATAAACGTATATATTAAGTACAGCTAGTGAACAATCGCCACTGCCGTGCCATTTTTGGTTTCGCAACATGCAAAAAAAAGCAGAAAAGAAAGAGGCACGTCATGACATATCGCTACACGAACAAAAAGGAAGGCAATAATTCCATGAGAGGTTTTCTTTTAGGCTGCAGTTTCTTTTAGCCAATACAGTACAATATATCAACGTAAAAAATTCGGGTCAAGCACGCAGATTTCTCGGTGCATCACGAATGATTTCTTGCGTTTAGCTTTTTATTCCGAATTTCCGTTTGCGGGTTTTATTTCTCTACGACAGTACCCATTGCGTGACGGCGTGTTACAGGCAAAGAGCGATTTCATGTAATGTAGCAAGTCTCTTGGTCAGTGCATGTATGTATTTTCCTTTGTGCTGTTCAGGCTATAAAGCATGAGTAGAATAAGCTGAAGGAAGCGAAACATTTTCGAATAGTGATCAATACAAAAAAGCAGGAAACATTGGCGGCAGGTCATACGCAAGTCCATAGAGAAATAAGCGCCGGTTTGGTTGCAAGGGTGTATAGCGCCAAGTGGTCCCTGTTTCATGGCGCCATGTTGTTACCAACTAGTGCTATACACCATTACAACACAATGTAATACGGGCTGATCCATCTGCCAGCCTTATAAGTCACAGGTCTGCATGAGACTGAATATATGAGAAGCGATAAGGACATTGACGAGCTGGCACCATTATCCTGGTTGAAGTGAATTCGTTAGCTTATACTCGTATATAGTCAACAAACCTGTAGATAGGCTATGGGAGCCCTAATCGTTCCGTAACACTCACACGATGGTCCTCACCAGCTTATAAAATACTTATTACATTATAATCTTGTGCAATTGAAGCACAAGCCCCGTGGGATACTTGCACCATAAGGGCTTCAAAGGAGGATGCCTCCGTGTAACGCCTGAACATAGTATGGAGGCCAGTGCGCAACAAACATGGTCCAAGAAACGCTCAGCGCCAACATTGCCCGAAGCCAGGATCAAGACACCAGACATTTTGCTGTACAACTTGCAACCTCTCATCAAGATACACACATGTTTCATCACTTAGTGTTCGATTAGCAAGATCACGTAGTTTGTTAACGTCACCGATATTTTTGGTCAAACCAACATTTGAAGGCTATTCGTTACGTTAGTGGGCGCCTTATTTGTTCTAAATGAACATTTACCAAATATCCCAACATCAAACTCTCCTAAAGGGATGAGAAACATGGGTAACGCCACCGAGAAAGCCCAGACCTATGAAAGGAAGGTATAAGCGTACATGAGTCATACGATGAATCTTGCCAATCTGCCTCCTCAAATGCATCAGCCGTTTTTACCATCATGGCAGCAGCGCCTATTGCGATAAAAATAAAACCATCATTGCGCTGACATGCATGAGTTAACGGTTATAATCGTTTATTAAGGACCAGCCCAGCCGCAACACTTCACAGCTGAAGCGGATGACGCCATTGGGACGAACTCCCAGCGGCAAACACTGTTCATATAATTGGATTGATGATGGGGATTCATTCATGGGGTTTAACACTAGAAAGCAACGCTAGCGCTGTAAGAGACACCGTGTGCAACATTCCGCATGACGTTTTACCACGTGGTGTTTTTTAACGCGCACCTAAATCTAAGTACTCGAACGCTTTTGTATATTGCCCTTATCGTAACGTGGCCGCCGCGGTCGGGAATCGCACCCATGACCTCCTACTGAATGGCAGAACGCCATAGCCTCTGAGTCATGGTGGCGGGTAACGTGATGCGATGTCCGCCGCCGCCACCGAGTGCACTCCTCTCTCGGTGAACGCACCTAATCATATATTTAGGATTCTCAAAAGTTATTTTTAACAGCGGAGCTGTTTAAGCCGCCCGTTAGTCCCTGGCGCGTCGGAAAAAATCTGCGCCGATCCCGGCAGTAGTGCAGAAAGGGTCCAAGCGCAATGGCACATACCCCTATGAACTAGCGAAGCTGAACGTGGTTAAGTCTACCTAAGCATGGTTGGGACAACTTAAGCTTAGTCAGTCATCGATAGTCAATCAATAGGTAATCAATAATCGACAAATAATAAAATAAATTCCGGAAGATGTTGGGGATGACTTGGTAGTGCTTAGCCTAGCCCAAATACGTGGCCAATACCTTGCGATAGCCAATCGGTAGCCAATCAATAGCTAATCGATAAACGATAAATAATAATTAAATACCGGAAAATGTTGGGGGTGACTTGGTAGTGCTTAGCCTAGCCCAAAAGCCAGGACTATAGCTAGGTGCCCCACAGCTCCTCTGTCACTTCAGCATTGCGCCTCCAGTGCAAGCTGCGCAAATTTTTACTCTTAAAGACTGTACTCTTAAAGACAAGATATGAACGTAAGAGAAACTTGGGAAAGGGAGAAAAAAGCAAAAAAAGAAGAAAAAGAAACGTGAGAAAGCAAAAGAAATTGCAGGCATCGCGACACACGTAAAAAGAAAAAGAAAGGAGTGGGGAGCGGAGGAGAGATACATGAGATGATTAAGCCGGGCCATCACAATCTAGGTGTGCAGATAAAGAACGGTAAAAAAAGAGAATGATCAGAAATGGAAACAATGTCGTCAGGTAGGTGGTTCCAATCGTTAGATTAGTGTGGTATGAAGGAAAAATGAAATGTTTTTGTGTTGCAAAAAATGCCTTTAAGTTTGTGTGTATGGTCAATCCGTGTTGAGCGATAAGTGGGTGGCGTGATAAGCTTGGTACGTAGTGATGAATGATGGAAGACCTTATGAAAGAGGCAAAGGCGGAAATACTTACGACGCAGTGTCAGAAATGGCAGTGGTCGTCCGCTCTAAAATTTATTATAATGTGTCAAGTGCACTGCAGGACTTCCAGGATAGACGTCCGCGTGTTTGCTGCAGTGCTAGTATGCTGTTGTGAAACCAGCTCTCATCTTTTCATGCTATTGATGGTAGTGATTTTCGCTAGGCAGATTTTTGAACGGAACAACTGTTTTCCAACCACATTTTACAATAAATAGTTTATGGGATTCCCGCACCTTTGGTATTTTTAGAGTTCTTGCGCGGCAGCTCATACTCGTGGACATCAACATTCACTGATTGAAGATACCAAATCTGGTAAGCTGCTGCACTTCAGTAGAAATGTTGCAACAAATGCGCTGGGACAAATTTTGCGGCAGACCTAATTGGTATGCATTGGCGTTTGGAGGCCTGGAGTTACTGTTATGGTGCTGCCAACGGTGATAGGCCTCAAAAACTGAGACTACATTTTTGGGTTGTCTGTCAGATCACGGCTCGCACAAGTGCAACTATATCGATAGCCGGCTGTGTTCTATCCGTTGGCATATAGTGCCCAGATGAAGCTGACACGCTCTTGCGCATGTGCATGCTAGATTATAGGCATTACTAGCGTTCACCGGCCCGGGTATGTTTTTACGTTGGGCTACCCGTCCGAGCCCGACCAAAAGTTCTATGGCAAAATCCGGGCCCGGCCCGGGCCCGGAAATAATTTACGTTACCCGCCCGGCCCGGCCCGCCACCCCTTTAACATAGGCCCAGGAGGAAAACATTCTAGCCTGAATCACGGAACTAGTTGTAAAAGTGAATGACAACCTCAATAAGCTGATGACAACACTTGAATTTCTCCTTCTGAAAGGGGAGAACATTATGACGTTTAGGCTATTGGCGAAAGGCAGAAGCTGCTGAGAAAGTTTGCCTTCCAGCCGGCTTTTTTTCGGACAGATGTGATTCTGAAGTGACTGTCGTTACTACTGACGAAGAATACATTACAGTGCTTTAATAATAGGTGCTGTCTTTTGCGCCAATGGCTACGTGACAGGCCCAGACATCGGACAAAGTGAGCATTAGACTTAACGGTCTGGATGAGTGCAGCAGAACATGTAATTTCTTTTACTTGCGCTTCCCTTAAGGCACAATGGAAGTCTGAACTTTCCGATGCCTCTACATGCAAAATAATGACAGGAAAATATTTTCCTCTCGCTGAAATTTTCGCTCTCCACCGCTTGCCAGGCCAGAGGGGCGGTTTCAGCTGTCTTCGTACGGAGTGGTATTGTTATAAACTGAACAAGGGTATCTGAGCACACGTAAGAGCCATCCGAAACTTTCACAAGAGTTATTTCCATCCCAACTGTATCTTATTGTCCCGACTGCTAAGACTGGAATACCACCGGCGGGGCGAAACCTAGAACTGCTCTAACTGCCATGTATGCCAATGGAAAAAAAATTGCAGAAAATTATTTGGAAGCAGAATGACAACGTGTACGAACGGTAGAAAGTAGAGTAGGAAACTATAACAAAATGCGTAGGTGATTAGCAATCTGGTGCAGTATAATCATGAGCTTAATACACGCCAATAGACCTTGTGCTAGCGTACCAGGCCGTTGCCATTTGTCCCACAGGATGGTATAGTTCGGTGGACAGTGGTGTGTTGGGATGAGTGAAGCCTGGCAAGCATACACCAGCGAGATGGAGAGATCATGACAGATTTACGGTTGATAAGTACCGAGCTACCCGACGCTGCAAGTATGTCAAAAGCCACCATCATCAGTACCTGCATGTTCCACCTATACCAGCACAACATAGTCGCGTATCGTAATTTGGCAGCTACGGTCGCCGGTTAGTATTGTCACGTAGTAGTGACGGTGAAAAAAACAGTCGCAAAACTGTGAATGACGAAACGGACTTCTTATTGGGCGCAGCTGTACCCACAAAAGAAAGCTACACTCAAAGCACAACGATAGCGGCGAACAGACCTTCAACAACAAGACCTTCCGACACGAACGTCGCGTCGGAAGGTCTTCTTTCTGCGGCGAAGTGCTGTCAAGGTTGTTGATAGGCTGCATGCTGATATCTCGTCGTGATGACTCGCGAATCGTCGTCGTCGGCGGCGGCGGAGGATCTTCGGCAATGCGTCGTACAGCAACCGCACCTCCATCGGTTGCTGCCTTTAGTTTCCCGGGTAAGGGCTTGGAGATCGGCCCCGGGTGGGATCGGTGTACTGACGGCGATGTGGCGAGAAGTATACGCAAGTCCATTAACGGACGCCAAGGACGGACGCCAAGTGGCGCGGTGACAGCGAGCGTGAGGGTCGTCGTAATTGCCACTGGGCTCCGGCGAGGTAATCGGCGATCGCCGAAATCTGATCAGCGACGAAACGCGTCGGCTTTTATACCTGAGTCATCGAAGATTCCATATTAACCCCTGATGCCCGCGGGTCTTCCAGAAAGTTCTAGACAATTCGCGTCGGTCATACAATCAGATAACATAAGCGTCGGTGAAAGCAGGCGACGGAAAGAAGCATCGATAACGTTCTAGAAACTTCCGATACAGGCGCGTCCTACGCCGAGCGTAACGTTTAACATTTGTTAGCCGGTGGAAAGCGGCCACCGGTGAAAGATAAACATGTATACGTGTCAGTATTTAACACGATAGTGTTCCCTGCCGAGCTTCAGTGATAATCGGTATCTTGCATGTACGTCACGCAATCAGCATCACGCAAATGTCATGGCATGTCAGCTAGATGGCGGTACCATGCTGTTTTGTGTAAAACCCCTACATATAAGAAGTAGCGCCATCCACTTCCCTCCTCCTCCGTTCCACTATCGCGCTCGGCGCGACCAGCGCGATCGAGGCGCGATATCGACAGTGGCGCCGCCTGTGTTGGGCCTGCCGTGGCAGACAACAGCTAACGCGCTACCAGAGGAAATCCGAGGAAAACTTCGATCGCGCGCCGCGGAGAAGTTTTTGAGGCGCGATTTTGCTTCGTCAGTCAGTAACTGGTCTTAATAATGCCGTTTTGGAAGTAGAAACGCGACGATGCGAGACGGCGCAAATATCATAGTGCGCAGCAAGCGTTTGCGCACGCCGGATGGTAAACAAAAACAGCCTTTTGCCCTCGCCTTGTCCGTTGCGGCAACTTAAGGCGCAGCAGCATGCTATCACAACGAAGTTCTTGTCCCTAACACGTTTGATCCGTTTGTGCGTACAGCACTTTCGTCGCACAGGCCCGAGAATGGCAGTCGGAACGCCCTGGAAATAAAAAAATATACAAAAGCGCAACGCGTGCTTCCACGTGACACGGATTGGCCAATGGGGGAGCGGAGGAGGCTGGGGCGACAGGAGGCGGCAAGGAGGAAACGCCGGGGTGAGCGCGGTGGCGGCAAGATCTAAGAATGGCGCTACTTTTTATATATAGGGGCTTTAGTTTTGTGAGGTGGTGGGGCTTACAGGGGAACGGTTTCAGAAGCGTCGGATGGCAATGGACGGGGAGGAAGGGGTCGCCAGTGAAAGGGTGAGGGGTTATGAGGCGCGGCCAGAAAGGGGAGGAAGGTGGGAAATTGCTTGGCTGCCCCGCCAAGGTCGCTCGCGTTTAACCACGTCGTCGTCACTGAAAGATGCCACTAAATAAGCAAGGTCGCCAAACGCGCATCCCGCAACCTTTGAACACGTGTAGAGGCATGCACGCGCGATGCCAGCGGATCTCTAACAAGGCAGTTTTGCTACATACGCACTCACCGTTGTGTCGCATATACCTGTGACGCCTGATAGTCTCCGGGGCGCTGTTTCCCTAGCATAGCATCACAGGCTTCGTATTCTTGCCGTCGCTGTAATTTGACCAAAAATGTTCTCACAAAAGGCTGTGCACAATTATCGGTTTGTATTTGCGTATAGGCAGGAGAGCTGACATTCCTTCTTATACTCTGTTTCAGTAGTTTCGTGCAGCACTGCGGAAGGTACAGGTCTCTTTGACCAAACAGGAGCGCGAACACGTCTTAAATATGTCCTTCCGCTCCCTCCCCGCAGGGGCGTCTGCGTCAGCAGGCGTTTGGTGTGTTGCGACACCACGGACCCGAGCACATGGGGGTTGCACCCTACCGCATCTAACCGTGCGCGGCTTAGCCGTGTCCGGGGAAAAGGGGATCCTGGAGGTTGAGCCGAAGCCGGGAGTTTGGACCTTTATGGCCCCCCGGCGGAGGCAACACACCTCTTTGGCCTCGGCTTCACGTAGACGGCACCCCCGGACTGACCCACCCGGGGGAAATCGGTAGTTGCCTTTTCCTGTCTCTCTCTCTCTCTCGAACCTTCGCCTTTCTGTCTCTCTTTGCATCTCTCCTGTCTTCTTTTCACTTCCTTTTACTTCCAATTTTCCAGGCAGCAAGGGTTAACCTGGTGTAATTTATCCAACCTTGGGTCTATTATATTAGGTTATAGTGGCTATGTACAGCTGGCGTCTGCGTCTCCTTCGGGTCTCGTAGCGTCCCCTTGTTGGGCTCGGTGGTGGGTGGCTGGCATAGCTGCCGAAATCAGTGTTACCTTTATGGCTTTTTCGTCATTTCCCCCACTCCTTGATCGCCCTCATAAACGAGGGCGCACCGAAGAAGTTTTCAAGTTTTTTGGCCACCAAGTAGATAACTTTCCACGATTTCACGTGATACACTCAGAGAAAACTGAAAAGTCAGCAAGAATCATCTCACCTTTCCTGGTTGCGAAATCACTGATTGAAACTTTTGGCCCAGGTTACAAAGTCTCCAAGTTGGCAAGCGGGGATCTACTTCTTGAACTCCGCGATAAAATGCAATATGAAAAGCTACCTAAACTTGTGTCTTTCGGGGCCATTCCTGTGAGTGTCACCCCCCACCGTTCTATGAACACCATTCGTGGTGTCATCTCCGATGATGATCTAATGGAGCTTACTGAGACTGAACTTTTGGAAGGATGGAGTGACCAGAATGTCATCAATGTGAAACGAATTAAGATGAGACGTGATGGTAAAGAGATTCAAACAAAGCATCTAATCCTAACATTCGGCTCAAGTGTGCTTCCCGAGATTATCGAGACAGGCTATGTAAAGATCCGAGTCAGGCCCTATATCCCGAATCCCCTCCGCTGCTTCAAATGCCAGAGGTTTGGCCACAGTTCTCAGAACTGCCAAGGCCGAATAACCTGTGCCAAATGTGCTGATGAACATCCGTCTGAATCTTGTGAGAACGCGCCACACTGTGTAAACTGTGATGGGAAGCACGCCGCGTACTCGCGGTCCTGTCCATCTTGGAAGAAGGAGAAGGAGATCGTAACGATCAAAGTTAAAGAGAACATATCATTCAGAGAAGCACGAAGGCGGGTTTCCTACCTGCCGAAGAATAGCTTTGCCGAAGTGGCGCGTCAGGGGGCAGCGCCACAACGGCCTCTGGCGGCTGCCCGGCCCGCACACAGTGAGCCGTCGGTGACGCCATCCGCCCCCTCGGCGGCTGCAGCTAGCGCTGCGCCGCCATGCCAGAAAAAGGGGCCATCGACCTCCGGGCTGGTGGCCTCAAGGGTCTCGTCTCTTGAGACGAGGCCTCCACGTCCAACACAGCGCTTGCAAGAGCGCGTGTCCAGCGCCCTGCAAGAGGCGATGGACACAACAACCAGCCAGACGGCGCCATCAGCGCCTAGTGAACGGCGAGATTCTCGCGATCGCTCCAGAAAAGAAAAATCCCGCATCACAGGGCCCGACAAAGGCTCTGTGAACTGATTTGCATTTCCTGAACACACAGCACAAACTCATATTTCATTATGAACACGCAAATATTACAATGGAACGTTAGGGGTCTCCTTTGTAACCTTGATGATGTCAAAGAGCTCCTTCTTAAATATAGTCCGAGGGTGCTGTGTGTCCAGGAGACGCATCTCAAAGCAGAGAACACAAACTTTTTAAGGCACCATGCCATTTTTCGCAAGGACCGCGACGACGCTACCGCCTCGTCGGGCGGTGTCGCTATAATAGTAGATAAAGGTGTTGCCTGTCGGCAATTGAACCTCCGAACTTCCCTTGAGGCAGTTGCTGTCCGAAAAATACTGTTCCGTAAGCTAGTCACAATTAGTTCGATTTACGTCCCTCCTTGTTATCAACTTTCCAAGACACAGTTTCAAAGCTTCATTGATGAACTTCCTCCGCCATACATAGTTGTCGGTGATGTGAACGCTCATAGCCCCTTATGGGGCGACTCTCGTTTAGATGCGCGAGGACGCCTTATAGAAAATTTTCTGTTTTCTTCAGGTGCATCTATACTTAACAAGAAAGAGCCAACTTATTACAGCGTTACACACAACACATACTCAGCCATTGATTTAAGTATAGTATCGAGTACTCTAATTCCGTATCTGGAGTGGTCTGTTCTCAGGAACCCGTTTGGGAGCGACCATTTCCCAGTTATGCTAAACTTAACAAAACAAGATACATGCTTGCCACATATTCCTGGATGGAACATGGACTCGGCCGACTGGGAAATGTTCCGAGAGCTTACGTATTTAGGCGGAGATGAAATTGCTGTTTTTAATGTAGAAGACGCTGTTGCATACCTAACAGGTTTCATTATTAGCGCTGCAGCTAAATGTATTAAGCAAACTAGCGGATTAGCTAATAAGCGTCGCATCCCATGGTGGAACGACGAATGTCGGAAAGCGCGCAAAAATCAAAACAAAGCTTGGAGATTGCTTCGCAATTCTCCAACTGCTGAAAACCTCACTAATTTCAAACAGATAAAATCACAAGGTAGGAGAACACGTCGACGTGCAAAGAGGGAAAGTTGGGATAGGTACATCACCAGTATAAATTCGTACACCGATGAAAGAAAAGTCTGGAATCGGGTAAATAAACTAACAGGTCGGGAGTCGCATCCCCTACCCTTAGTAAGTACACAAGGTGATAGCCTCGAAGATCAGGCGGATTGTCTAGGCGAACATTTTGAATATGTCTCAAGTGCATCGCACTATACCGAAACATTCCTGAGAATCAAAGAACGCGAAGAGCGGCGGCCCCTAAATCGCAAAGGCTCATCGAGTGAGGCCTACAATTCTCCATTTACTTTAGCTGAGCTTCAAGCATCTCTCGCTTGTTGCAACAACTCAGCGCCAGGTGGGGATCGTATCATGTACGAAATGATTAGGTACTTACACCCCGAAACACTGAAAACACTCTTGTCTCTTTTTAATGCCATGTGGGCGGCTGGCTGTATTCCGTCTTCATGGAAGGAAGCCATAATCATCCCCATACTTAAACAAGGCAAAGACCCGTCCTTGGCCAGCAGCTACAGGCCAATAGCTCTAACAAGCTGCCTGTGCAAGCTGTATGAAAAAATGATAAACGGCGCCTAATATGCTTCCTAGAAAATAACAAAATTTTGGACACCTTCCAGTGTGGTTTTCGAGAAGGTATGTCTACTACAGACCACCTTGTCCGGATTGAGGCATATATTAGAGATGCTTTCATACATAAGCAGTTCTGTCTGTCTGTATTTCTAGACCTAGAGAAAGCTTACGACACCACATGGCGCTTTGGAATTCTCCGAGATCTTTCCGCAATGGGTGTTCGTGGCAATATGCTCAACACAATCGAAAGTTACCTCACTAATCGCACATTTCGCGTAAGGGTGGGCAGAGCTTTGTCTAGGTCATTCACACAAGAAACTGGTGTGCCGCAGGGCGGTGTGCTTAGCTGCACACTATTTATTGTAAAAATGAATTCCCTGCGTACAGTCATCCCACGCACAATGTTTTATTCGGTTTATGTCGATGATGTGCAGATAGCCTTTAAGTCATGTAATATTGCCATGTGCGAACGACAGGTACAGCTGGGAATTAACAGATTGTCCAAATGGGCGGAGGAGAATGGTTTTAATGTTAACGCTCAGAAAAGCACTTGCATACTCTTTACAAACAAGAGAGGCGTAACGCCTGTCCCATGCATACAAATCAAAGGAGATGCGCTCTCTTTGAGCAGCGAGCATAAGTTTTTAGGAATCAGTTTAGATTCCAAGCTTACATTTATTCCTCATATTAAATATCTGAGGACAAAATGCCTGAAGACAATGAACGTTCTAAAACTTCTGTCCCGCACAACATGGGGCAGTGATCGAAAATGTTTGCTTAACTTGTATAGGAGTCTTGTCCTCTCCCGGCTTGACTACGGGTCTATAATTTATAATTCTGCAACGCCAAGTGCATTAAAAATACTAGATCCCGTTCACCATCTGGGTATCCGCCTCGCGACCGGTGCCTTCCGAACAAGTCCGATCCAAAGCCTCTATGTAGAGTCTAACCAGTGGTCACTCCATCTGCAGCGTTCATATCGCAGTTTCACATATTTTCTGAAAGTACAAGCAAACAATGAACATCCTTCTTATTCAACCATAAATGACGTTACCGCTGCCACACTCTTCCATAATCGACCTGCAGCGAGAAAGCCATTCTCCTTGCGTGTGAGGAACCTCAGTGAGGAAATGGGTGTTCCGCTGCTTGATCATCGTCCTATGGCTCCAGTGAAACTGTTACCGCCGTGGCAGTGGCAACTCATAGATTGCGATACATCGTTTGTAGAGGTCACTAAACACGCACCAGAGGCACACATTAAAATGCATTTCTTAGAGCTTCAATACAAGTACTCGTGTACGGAGCTTTACAATGATGCCTCCAAGTCACATGCCGGGGTGTCTTATGCAGCCGTTGGCCCATCCTTCCCGGAATCCGGTGTACTCCACCCGGAAACGAGTATTTTTACGGCTGAGGCCTATGCACTGTTGTCGGCTGTGAAGCATATAAGGAAATCAAAACTTCAAAAGGCAATTATATTTACGGACTCCCTAAGCGTCGTAAAAGCATTGATGTCACTCGGTAAACAAAAAAATCCTGTACTTACTGAGCTCTATTCCGTTCTCTGTGAAGCGTATTTATGTAACCAGCATGTCATTATATGCTGGGTGCCTGGCCATAGAAGCATTGAGGGTAATTTGCTAGCTGACCGAATGGCTACGTCAATAACATCGCACGCTACTAATCCTACAGCTGCTGTCCCTGTAACAGATCTGAAACCTTTCCTGCGAAAGAAACTGCGAAGCCACTGGCAACGCTTGTAAGATGCTGAAACAAGTAATAATCTTCACTTGATTAAACCACAGTTAGGTTTCTGGCCCCCCGTAACGAAAACACGGCGAACTGACGTCCTATTCAGTCGGTTGAGAATAGGACACACGTACGGAACCCACAGTTTTTTGTTGACAGGTGATGAACCACCAACCTTTGGTAGATGTGGTGAGAGGCTGACCGTCCTCCATGTCCTCCTGGAGTGCCGGGAAGCCGAAACAGAGAGAAGGAAACATTTTCCTCTTGCATACCGATACCATATCCCTATCCATCCCAATATGTTTCTTGGCAAAGAACCGATTTTTAATACCAAAGCAGTCCTAGGTTTCTTGAATGACGTGGTACTACATGTAATTAGCCCTAGATATTCGTAGCACATCCTCCCGCCAGAGGATGCTGTTGCGATAGTGTTTAGTATAGCACATGCCTCCAGGCCTTTATGTTCAAGGGTTCTGTTGAGGCAATAGTGCTTCATGCCAATTTTCGCATCGGACATATTTTGGAAATAGTAATATTTATTTGCAATGCATATTCAATGTTCATAGCACACGCCATTAGTCATTCCCATAATCTTATTACCTGTAGATTTTATGCACTTTACAGCGACAATTTTAGGCCCCTTTACAGCCACGTCATATCCACCACTCGTAATCCATCGCATCAATTTAAACTCATTAACACTGGCCCGGCGCTCTTTGGCCATTATTGGCTCTTGCGCCGTTAAACCCCATATATCATCACCTTCCGCTCCCTGTCATCTGCTAGCGGCGAGCGCTTCAGCACGGAAGCATCTCCGAAGGCTGTTCCCCTTAGCAATCTCTCTCGACTTGGTGCAACCCTATGTTAGTCGTATTTGGCGACTAATCGCGTCGAAGTGAAATTATTAGCCTTTATTATCATTTTATAAGCTACGGACGCAGAGTTCTCGCTGGGCGTACAGAATCGCAGTGCGCATACCGGCCACACTTGCGCTCCGGAGGCTCGCGCTCCAGCGGCTCAAGGTCATTGCGACGCGATGAATCACCTTGCGAGACATAGCGTAGTAGACCTTTCGCTCTAAAACGAAGCAAAATCACCTAAAAAAAATCGCAGCTCTAACATGCAGAGAAGCCTTCAAGTAAACATGTTTTCACTGGAACACTTGTTAAAGCCATTAAAACAAGCAACGGGTTCCGAACACTGGTACCACATCTCGCTTCGCAGGAATTGGCTCTGCTGCACGGAACTACTGAAACAGAGTATAGAATAAATATCTCACTGTCTTGTTAGGATGACAGGAGTAAAAGAGCGTTACGTGATCACCAAACGTTCGAAGACATTGACAACTTTTTTCTTGGTTGCAATTTTGTTTGCAGTCTAAGATTACTAGCGAACTCACATGAAATTCCTTTTTCAGATTAGCTGTGTTTGCATTCACGGAATGAGAAAACACTGAGACATTCAAACGTTCTAACTTGGAAATTAAATTTTTGTTACTGTCATAATAACTGAAATTAATATCACTTCGAACTGCATTTCGAAATAAAAAATGGAACAATGTACATATATCCATCAAGCTTTTTTATATACACAGGGTGTTTCAGCAAGCACTTTCAACATTTTTTAAAGGTTGCCTGTGGCAGATAGCACTATTCTGGTTAATGAGCTGGTCTACCCGAAGAAGCTGACATTACTTGCACAAAAATTGAAATGCCTAATCGACTAATTGCCAAAAATTCACTAATCACGTTTTTAATTAATTACCTGATGGCTCATATTGCAATTTACAAATTGTAGCCATAGAGTTCGCAAGGTGGATCCACTTGGAACGAATTATCAGGATGACACCAGATATTGATTCCCGAACTTTGCGGAGAAATGCGTTGGAGTTCCAGTTACTTTTGTGCTTCAATGCATAAAAAGCGACGTTTTGTTAAGCAAGTAACTGGAACGCCAATGCATTTCCCAGCAAAAACTTATTTGTGAATTTTTGTTAATTGGTCTATTAGGTTCCTGCGCAAGTAATGTCCGCCTCTTCGAGTAGACCAGCTCATGAAGTAGAATTGTGCTCTCTGCCACAGGCAACCTCTAAGAATTTTTGAAAGTGTTCGCTTAAACACCCGGTATATTGGGTCGTCGGAAGCGGAGGAGGCTTTCTTGTTCACGCCTTCCATAATGAACCTTTATTTCATTGAAGGTATAGCCGTCGTCTTCCCCTTGGGGGGCCCATCTATTTATCTTGTAGCGACATTTGCCAGACATTATGCTGTGTACATTGTGGTGCAAGTGTGTGCAAAATTCACTTAAGTGAACCTGAGCGCAACGTAGACAAAAAGACAAAGCCTTGAACGCCAGGCTGACTGTTGTAGGCTGGGCTGTCTTCCACTGGGCTTTCTTTATTTCACAAATTGTAATAGCTTAGTAAGTCATTTACAAACCAACAGGAACGCTACAAGGAGCCGTGGTTTTCTGCGTAAAGATGAGCAAGGGTAACTATACCGTAAACAACCAAAGATATATCTGTCACATTACTACCAATGCGTGCGCACCACTTTAAACATTTCAGTGCAACTGCCCTTTATCGATACTTACTTTCTTATGAACTCTACTACACCGCTATAACTTGATGTGTTGAACGTCGATTTATATACATAATGTGGATTTATTACTTTCAGAATTTAAGCTTCAGCAAAATATCGCTCCGTTGTCGCTGCTGCGTTATTGAAACTGAAACGGCACGTGCTCGCGAAGCTGGCAGTGCATTCGCCACGGTTCTTCTTGTAATGACAAAAAGTCTGCATTTGTTATCGTATATAGCTTAACAGAAAAAAAGGCATGAGATTCTCCTTATGCGCATCTCAAAACAACAATTAGGAAAATCAATCACAGATTGTACTGGAAAGAGAGATAGCGAGACGTTTATTAAATAAATTATAGAAATATATAGAAATATTAGAAGAAAACCCCGGTGTTTCTTTCCGGCGAGGTGCCCAGATTAGGTGAATTGTTTGTTCCTTATTAGGCAAATCAGTCAGCTGTCATATATAGCTTTCCGGTGTTCAGGCGTCCCTCTTGGAATGATCCAGTCGTTTAGTGTGACGACTGAGCTTTGTAGCCCAGCAAGGTAGATTCTTCGCGGTGAGGATAGGCCAGGACATGTCCATAGCAGCTGGTGTGCTGTGGCTGGCGCACCCGTGTGGAGAGTTTCACAGGTGGGGTCAAGTGACTTGTCAATGTATTGGGCTTTGAACGCAGGTGTGACTGCCGTGCCGGTGCGCAGACGGTGGAGTGCCACGCATTTCCGGCGTGGAAGCCCAGAAGGGAGGGGGTCATGACCTTCGGTTCATTCCCTCCCACGTTGGTTGGAAGGGGGTAAACAATGGCCGCCATCACGGGCAGCCATGGCGTCGAAGTTGCTGGGAAAGCAAACGCGCCATTTCATTACGAAGTAGCAAGACGTGATATGCTGTCCTTGAAAGGAAAGTGTTGAAACATTAGCCATGGAGGGGAACATTAGGAATACACAGCTCTTATTTTTCTTTCTTGAGCGATTCCTCTCTGGAAGAGATACTATTAATTTTTGCCTTCGTGCTCCTGTCACTTTCTTAGACCAGCTTGTTTTACTCGACCATGTTCTGTGTGCGCGGTGGGAATAACCAGAATTTCCTTCTTGATAATTTAGAAGAATTCTCCTCTTTGACTCAGATGCGTGTAATGACATTCGAAAAAGAAACAGAAAATGCTGTTTCAAACGCCGCAAAAGTACTGCAGAGCGATCCAGTGACATTCTCCTTCAATTTATCCCCCTATCTACCGCTTCATGCGCTGCACGCATCACTGAGTCAAGCTTTTCTAGGATCATTGCTAATCGCTGAATGAACAACATCACCGCCAACTGCAACTCGTTACAAATCTGACGCGCTCCTTTTTGATCGCAGCTCAACTTAGCAGTTTACAAATGATCCATATAAACGTAGTACAAGTGTGCTATATACATGAAATACTTCGGTGTCACGGTGTGCTCCAATTGCCTACAAGTAAACTGGCGTTCCATAGAAAGAGTAACGAAAACTTAATAAAAAAACAGTGAAAAAAAAGAACGAACGAAAGATGGCAAAATAAAAGAAAGAACAAATGTACGTAAGAAGGAAAAACATTTAAGACAAAAATGTAAAAAAAGCCAAAAAGGAATAAAAAGAACTGATACGTGCATTGCATGTGTCTTCCCAAAATACTTTCTTTGAAGAACATAGGCTTCACGATGTAGAATTTTCCTCTTTCTGAGCGGATGGTCCGTGCTAGTGGGGCCTTGGAATAGGGGCACCACCCTGCTGGACAAACTTCGTCTTTAACCCCCTACTCCCTCTGTGGACTGGGGTAGGAGCCTGTCCGGTTTCTGAATATAATAAAGTTTTACTACTACTACTATTCTGGGGTTTTACGTACCAACACCAGTTCTGATTATGAGGCACGCCGTAGCGGAGGGCTCCGGATTAATTTTCACCACCTGGGGTTCTTTAACGTGCACTACAACGGAAGCACATGGGCGTTTTTGCATTTCGCCTCCATCGAAATGCGGCCGCCGCGGCTGGGATTCGATCCCGCGATCTCGTGCTCAGCAGCGCAATGGCTTAGCTGACTAAGCCACCGCGGCGGGTAAAGCCGAAATTTTGAGTCTTAAGGAATCGCGTCTTTCAGAACATTGGCTTTGGATTCTAACACAGTCTCCGCGATGTAAGAACAATCACTCGTTAGCTAATTTCACCGACTCTGTCCTCATTCTAATGAGGTCTTTTTGGCGCTGCGTAAACGAAGCCGAAATTTTGTGTCTTGAAGAATCGCGTCTTTCAGGGCATGCGCTTTGGATACCTCACTTTGCCCGCCCAACCGGAATCGTCATCAGCAAATTTTGAGGCTCGTTAGAAGGCCATCTACCTACGGAGCATTTCCCATTCCACTACACCTATTTAACCTAGTCTTTCGTACTTGCTCCATTTTTCTTCAAATGGGCGCAGAGTATAGTTCACTCGACATCCTTCCTCATTAACAATAAAAGAAATCGCACGAAAGGAAATGTTTGCTCCGTGAGCTATATTAGAATGTATCTCGTTGGCAATCCTAAATACTTTCGGACGAGCTCTAAGTGTAACCGAAACTGTGAGTAAATTTAATATAGTTGGAAGCTGCAATTTTCGTTAAGCTTTTAATTAAGTGGTGGAGTATAAGGCGAGTAAGAAAAACAAAAGTTTTACGTTTATCTAGAAAATAAAAGGAAATCACTTCTGTCTGCACCGTTGAGTGCGTAGCCGGCACCACTCATCTTCAGCGATACGCGTCTTTCACGTGATAGAACCAATCCCAAACATTTCATCATCATCATCATAATTGTCATCACCACCACCACCACCATCTCATTATTATTCATTCAGAAATAGGAACCACACAAAGTATCTGAAAACATCTCGATTCTGAGTTGATTTCAGATACACCCAATACTTACACTAAAAAAAAAGGTACAAAGCTTACAGACTGAGATACTAGATTGTAGCAAAAAGAAAGCTACAGTAGACCTTTACATAAAACTGTTGAAAGATATTTTTTTGAAGATTCCTGGAAAGTGGGGAAGAGTCGAGAGCTGGGAGGCATGGTAAATTTTGGGAGATCGTTAATTACATTTAACTTCAACAGGAAGGTTGTTCCAAACAATAAATACTGCACTACGATGTCCTAATTTCGTGAGTACATTTCTATCTATAGGGTGTAAGAAATTATGATCTAAGGAGACCCTGATGACACAAAGTATGAAAAGCGAGAGGATAGTTCTGAACGGTACTCTCATGTATCATTAAAGTTATGTTAACATATGATAAGAAGTGAGAAGATATTCTATTTAGTGTTACGACAGAGAAAGAGTTTCAACGTTAGTATCGAAAAACGTCGTTTTTTGCACTTTAGTGACTAGGTCACAATACTGTGCCTTTTAGGCGCTACCCTAGTCACACTTGACGTTGAAATGAACACCAAGGCTCTTTCATTTCTGCATCGGCACTGTTGCCGAACTTGACAACATGACTGTGGCGTATAAAATAATCGCTTGGCTACATATTATATAGCAGGCTACCTATGACGCGCGCGCTGCTCGACCTGAAAAATGAAGTCTTCAGGTGGGCCACATGCTCACTTACACGCGGGCGGATAGATTAATCCTGAGATCCACTGGCACTGAAGCAATTAATTGCACCGGCTAATCGCATGTGCGATTAGAGGTTATGGTCGCGGAAGTGACTTCGAAGAATGTTCTGCAGCGCTGCCAAGTGCCGCATAGCATCGACATAAATCCTTATTAAGGATGTTATTTCAAGAGATAGTGCAAATTAATTCGCCACTCGTGTCCCGATGTACCACGAACGTTTTCAGATTTCTGCTTGTTACGAAGGTTAAATACTGTCCCCGGAAAGCGATACCTTAGAAGATGCCTTGGCTGTCGAAAAGACGGCACTGCGGCCCCGCGTTCTTAGTGCGCGGGGACTGTATCACGATTAGGCTGCGCCAAGGGCCACGTGTGCCTTCGCTAAGACGGTCGAGTCGGCTTCGCTGAGCCTTTTAATCCTTCCGAAATACGATGGACGGTCAATAAATGTGTCACTTGAATAACTCTATTCCGAGACGCTGCAGACTCCACCCAAAAACAGTTTAGGTGGTTGGATAACGCGGTGCAATTCGTATTGTTTCCTCACTATTGGTGAATGAATAAATGTTGATTTATTGGGCAGTCAGACATGGCGCGTGCGTTTTCACAAGCAGACTTGAACAGAGTGTATGCACACCAATTATAGGAAAAAATTAACTTGAAGTACTTTGCTCTGGTCATCGCTGAAGAAACATGGCAAGTCGACTATTTCATTGGGCATGGCGCACCGCCTGCCTTCAGTAGTGTGGTCATGTATACTAGTATTCATTACACTGAAATTAAACTGAGGCAGATGGGCACAAAGAAAGTTCAACTTGCGCGCAACTCAGTGTTAGTGCTTATTATTATTTTCCAAGCGAAGCTTGTATTGGCTCACAAATGTCCGCGGTGGTGGAGGTGGTTCTGGTGTCACGCTGAAACCCTATCAAAAACCTGTCGAAAACTCACGTCTCGTTCACTTGGTACATACCAACATTGTCATGGAAGGGTACGAATGTGTGGCTAACATGACTGATAGCTCATGACATCAATAACCTCCCATGGTCGTCATTTATGTCCCGATTAACGATAATAAAACCCCATGTGGTGCATATGAGCCAGGTATATGCGGATAAAGCCAGGAACATGAAAAAAACGACAGAAAGAAAGGAAGGAAGAAATAAATAAAGAAAGAGAGAATGAAAGAAAGAAATCACGTGTGGCTCACACCGGGGCCGGACATTTCAGCTCCGCTGGTTTACCATCTGTGCGGGGTCGATGGGCGGTGAACGTGACTCGCGTGACCAATCAGGGTCGTTTGGTGTGTCGCGGGCAGGGAAAGGGAAGGAAAGGGGTTGGCGCGGGCTCCGCCGGGCTTCCCTCGCCTCAGATCTGTTTGGGCAACCGGATGGGAAGCCATCGCGTGGTGGGTTCCGCCGAGGAGCGCGCTGCGTTTGTGCAATGGCGCCGCGAACTCATTCTGGAAAGGGCTCGTCGTCGACATGCCGATTCTAGCGTGAGGGCTTCCGAAGCCTAGGCTAAAATGTCGGCGAAGAGCCGCGGACCCCGAGTTGCGGGAAGGCGATATTGAGGTGAAACGTCAGCGAAGCGCCGCCGACCCTGAGTTTAGGGCTGAACGATGCGGAACGCCTGCGTCAGCGTCGTCCTGTCCTCCAGGAACCATACAACGGTGGTGCACTGCCTCGTAACTATGGGAAAGAAGTAGGTCAGGTACACACATGCAGGGCAAGTTTTGCTTACACCCCCCCCCCTCTTTTTTTCTCGACAGAGAAGGCCTGGTGAACTTTTTTTCGCGTCACACTAGATAGACCTAAAAAACGAGTCGATTCGACTATTTCACTGAAGGTGATTAGGAAAGCACTACTAGCAGCCGAGAATAAAAACCAAAGATGTCACAGGCCTGTGCGGCACACGCAGCACAGTAAAAGCGTAAGCTGGAGGAGTGGCTCCATAGGAGCTCCATTTCCGGCAGCACGCACTAGAGGGGCTTCGCGGTGAAGTCTCTTTGTGTCGTTTGCACAAGAACGAACTGAAATGTCCGCCCACCGTCGACGGCGAGCTGCGGCTTGTACTTCTCTCTGCACAGCGGTCTGCTTGAGGCTGACGTTGCCTGGTTGCAAGCCACATGCGTAGGTCTACGATTCGCGGCGGGGGCGCCATAAGTTGTACAGAAGAGTAAGCACAGGGATCGAGATTAGGCGCCGCACATGTCACATCCCTTGACATATGGCATGATACGATGTAAGTGCTACATGTCATGGCACCTAGTGGAATACAACTCAACTGCAATGCAAAGTTCGACAAGTGAAAGAAATACACTAGAAGAATTAGCGTGCTGCAGGATTTGTACGACTTCTACGCTACAGCTCGATTGCGAACGAAAAATAAGAGCTATTAAAAGTATCCGATATTGATGTTCGGCTCAATTTTATCCCGGGACAACTGATGATTTCAGTAACACTCGCTGTAACACAGGGATTAAGCATTGGAGACAACTGTATATCATCAGCATCATGAGCCTATATTTTATGTCCACTGCAGGACGAAGGCCTCTCCCTGCGATCTCTAATTAGCCCTGTCTTGCGCTAGCGTATTCCAACTTGCGCCTGCAAATTTCCTAACCTCATCATCCCATCTGGTTTTCTGCCGACCTCGACTGTGCTTCCCTTCTCTTGGTATCCATTCTGTAACCCTAATCGTCCACCGGTTATCCATCCTACGCATTACATGGCCTGCCCAGCTCCATTTCTTCCGCTTAATGTCAACTAGAATATCGGCTATCCCCGTTTGTTCTCTGATATATATGAGACCTCAATGCAGGCAGCGCTAATTTAAAAATTATATGCGTAGTAATACGTCTTAGCGGCTCCAATGTCATTATTATGTCCGATATGCCCGACATTGTGTCCCGATATGCTGTATACTCTCTTACGCATAAGGGGCACCTAGACTGAATACAATGTTAATAAAGCATGTCTTTCACATGAATACAATGAAGTAAAGAAGGCGTGATTCCTTGTTTCCTTATTCTATGGCGTCTCCTGATTTATTTGCTTGGAGAATGCTCCGTATACAAGCCACAAGACTTGCCGAGAAATGCCCCATCTTCCGTATGCACAAGATGCAAAGGGTGCACTTCTTTCCATGTATATATATATATATATATATATATATATATATGGCGTCCCAGCTATCACGCAGCACGATTAAAAAAAGGAATGGCGTTACGCAAAGCAAGCCTAGTGCGGATTGTTTCCAGTGCAGTAGAGTAGCCGCCAGTAATTTTTTCGTTGCTGAGATTTAATTAGCTAATTGTAATTAATTATCTTATTTTTTGGTAATGCTTTATTTAGACAATTCATTGACTGGGATGTAAAGGCTATAGGCAGATGCATCTGCCTGACAGAGGCCCCCCTACCCATACATTACTCAGCGGGTGGGACATTATGAAGGATAGTACAACAATGTAGAAAAAAAATGAACGAAGTGTATGCGGCAGCCAATCAAGTATACAATAAAAGCAAGATTCTTACTCTGTAAAGATAGTATAGCATCAGTTAATGAGAGAGAACAAGGAAATATTTAAACAAACAAATAATACTAATCAGTGTTACAAAACGTTATACAACAAATAGGAGAAAAAAATTTAAGAGAAAGAGGAGAGACTAGAAAATGAGGAAGAAATATCGAGACCAAATAGGAGAGCTAAGCACCGTACAGAAGTTTTAAGAGCTAAGCAAAAGATAATTTCTAACCTTTTTCTTGAGACTGTAAGCCGACCTGCATTCCTGAATCATATTAGCGATTTCTCAATTATTATTTAGGAAATGAGGTACTAGGTAGGCGAGTGTCTGAGTACCATATTTGGTTCTAAATATAGGTGTTCTAAGTCGGTTATGCCTACGGTGATACTGTGAGTTGTCAGATGGCGAAGGTGTGGACAGGGTATTTGGGTCATGCAAACTTTCCTTATATAAGGAAATTTTCCTTATATAAGGAAATTTTGGAATTTATATAAGGAAAATAAGCAAGCCTTAATTGGAATAGCTGGTCTACTTTGAGTATGTTTAGTTTGGAAAAAAATGGCGCTGTGTGGTCGCTTCGTTTAAGGTTCTCTATGCAACGTACAGCTCTTTTTTGTAGGATTGTCAACCTATCTAAATCTGTCTTAGTAGTTGTACCCCAGATTAGTAGACCGTAGTGTAGATGTGAATGAACAAGGGCATAGTATAATTGAAGTTTTAAAAATTTTGGAACCAAGGTCCTGATGTTATACAATATTGAAATTGACTTGCACATATTTGCATGGAGCTTGCTTACATGAGGTGTCCAGCTCAAGTTCTCTTCGAAAACAACACCTAGAAATTTATAAGTAGGAACCCATTCGATAGAAGCGCCTTTAAATCTAATTCAAGTACTACAGTCATCAGGCTTATTACGGCTTATAAATGGTCCAAGGATGGAGCCTTGCGGTACGCCATTTCTTATATGTTGTGATTGGGAACGGTAACCATTTACACTAGTAAATTGCACCCTGTCCGATAGATAACTGCGTATCAGATTTAATACCAAACCTCTAACACCGTAGAGAGGGAGTTTGCGAAACAAAATGGGATGCTTAATGGAATCAAATGCATTTTTAAAGTCTAGAAATAATCCAAGCATGTATTGCTTATTATCAATATTAGTAACTAACTTTTCATTAATATCTAAGAGTGCCATTTCGGTTGAGTTCTTTTCACGGAAGCCAAATTGTTGCCTGGCAAGCATTTGGTGGTCGCCAAGGAACTTCAATAATCGTCATTTTAGTGCGTATTCTAAGACTTTCGAGAACAGAGGTAGCACAGATATAGGCCGGTAGTTATTTAAGTCATAGTGAGAGCTACCTTTGTGGAATTTTTCAGCAACATTAAGAACTCCCGATACAGCTTTCTGTTGCTCAATACGTGCAAAATAAATGTGTTTTTCCGAGCGTGAAAGAAACCCGCGACCAGTCGCGCGGCGATTCTGCGTGTATTCGCGGGATTCTTTCACATTCGGAAAAACACATTTATGCTGCACGTATTGAGCAACAGAAAGCTGTATCGGGAGTTCGTAATGTTGCTCAAAAATTTTCTCATTGACACTTTGATAATTAGGACAGTATTTCTCGAGTTGATAATTAATTGCAATTAGCTGTTTACATCTCAGCAACGAAACAATTCCTGGCGGCTACTCTACCGCACTGGAAACAACAAGCACTAGGTTTGCTTCGCGTAACGCCGTTCCTTTTTTTTTTAATCGTGCTGCGTGATAGCTGGGACACCCTGTATATAAATGTGCCTATGGAAATCACGCTGGCCCCGGTACTATAAAGGAAAGTACGACGTGCGTTGAATTTGCACAGTATTGACACGTACACATGTTTATCTTTCACCGGTAGCCGCTTTCAACATTGGCTGACAAATGTTAAACGTTATCGCTCGGCGCAGGACGCGCCTGCATTGGAAGCTTCTCGGACGTTATCAATGCTTCTATCCGTCGTCTGTGGTCACCGACGCCCATGTAATCTGATTGTATGAGCGACGCGAATTGTCTAGAACTTTCTGGAAGACACGCGGGCATCAGGGATTAATCTGGAACCTTCGATGACTCAGGTATAAAAGCCGACGCGTTTCGCCGCTGATCAGATTTTCGACGATCGCCGACTGTGTTCGCCGCTATCGTTGTGCTTTGAGTGTAGCTTGCTTTTGTGGGCACAGGTTCGCCCAATAAACAACCAGTTTCGTCATACACAGTTTTGTGACTGTTTTCTCTACCGTCACTACTACGTGACATCTGGTGGAGGTGCTAGTTCGTTCATGCACCGAACGCCCC
Source organism: Dermacentor silvarum (assembly GCF_013339745.2). Classification (NCBI taxonomy): domain Eukaryota; kingdom Metazoa; phylum Arthropoda; class Arachnida; order Ixodida; family Ixodidae; genus Dermacentor; species Dermacentor silvarum. Next base: position 38,120,508 of record NC_051163.1, read on the forward strand.
CGCAAAGCCGCGACCCAAGCCCGAAACCGGAGAACGAGACCAACGTCGCCAAGGACCAGCGAGCTAGCCGTAGGCAGCAAGGACTTGTGCCGGAGTTCGGACTTCTTCCCGAAAAGACCACTGCAATCAAGGCCAAGTCAACGACCAAAATGGCAGCACCAGCGTCCCCCATCCTGCTGCAGCAACCTCGGGAGCCACCGACTTTTCGTGGATCATCGGCTGAAGACCCTGAAACCTGGCTGGAGACATACGAGAGGACCGCGACGTTCAACAAATGGAGCGACGACGACAAGCTGCGCCATGTGTATTTTTCATTAGATGATGCTGCTCGGACCTGGTTTGAGAACAGAGAGACCACCCTGGTGACGTGGGACCTATTTCGTGAGAACTTCATGAGGACTTTCACGAATGTCGTGCGAAAAGAAAGGGCCGAAGTTTTATTAGAAACCAGAGTGCAATTGCCGAACGAGAACATCGCAATCTTCACGGAGGAGATGACTCGCCTCTTCCGCCACGCCGACCCCGATATGTCAGAGGAAAAGAAAGTTCGGTTCTTGATGCGGGGCGTCAAAGAGCATCTATTCACTGGATTGATGCGCAACCCGCCCAAGACTGTGGCAGAATTTGTTTCGGAGGCCACAACCATCGAGAAGACCCTTGAAATGCGAGCCAGGCAATACAACCGCCGTGCACTGACAAACTACGCCGAAGCTCAAGCTCTAGGCGCCGACGACCTGCACGAGACGATCAGAGCGGTTGTATGGGAAGAACTACGGAAATTATTCCCAAGATCGCATCCTCAGGTGACTTCAATCGCTGACATAGTTAAAGAAGAGGTTCAGCGATCACTAGAAGTGCCAGAAGTTCCGGTATCGCCTCAACCACAGCCGCAAGCGATGACCTACGCCGCCGTCGCCCGTCGTCAAGGCCCCCCTCCGCGCTCGCGCCAGGGCCCCGTAACACCGCAGTTCCGTCGTCCACCGCCGCCGCCGCCAGCACGCCCGCCCGTCGCCCAGCGCAGCTCCCAGCGGAAGACGGACATTTGGCGCGCCCCCGACCACCGCCCGCTCTGCTATCACTGCGGGGAAGCCGGCCATGTCTACCGCCGATGCCCATACCGCGAGATGGGCCTACGAGGGTTCGCCGTCAACGCGCCACGTCCACAGCTTGGCGAGCGACCACGTGACATCGCCGACTACCTTGCCGGAGCCCAGTGGCAACCACGACGGCCCTCACGCTCGCCGTCACCAGGCCGCTACATCTCGCCGCATCGCCGCCTGTATGCCGGCCCAACCCGGGGCCGATCTCCCAGCCCATACCCGGGAAACTAAAAGCAGCAACCGATGGAGGTGCGGTTGCTGTACGACGCAATGCCGAAGATCCTCCGCCGCCGACGACGACGACGATTCGCGAATCATCACGACGAGATATCAGCACGCCGCCTAGCAACAGCCTTGACAGCACATCGCCGCCGAACGAAGACCTTCCGACGCGACGTAGCAGCAGCAGAGCAAGCCGACGCAGCCGTGATCCGACGCCACGAATTAACCGCAACGCCAGACGCCGGTCTACCGATCTAGACGTGCTCATCGATGGTCATAACGTCACCGCTCTCGTCGACACTGGCGCCGACTATTCAGTTTTCAGTGGCGCGTTCGCCGCCAAGTTAAAGAAGGTGCAGACGGCCTGGCAAGGACCCGATATACGGACAGCGGGAGGTCACCTAATAACGCCGGCTGGAATCTGCACAGCGCGAGTCACGGTAAACAACCGCACTTACCCGGCGAGCTTCGTAATCCTGCAGCACTGCTCCAGGGACGTCATCCTAGGCATGGACTTTCTACACCAACATGGTGCAGTCATCGACTTAAGGTCCAAGTCGATAACGCTTTCAACACACAAAGCGATACCGCCGGATACATGCATCAGTTACCATGCCTTGAATGTGCTTGAAGAACAAGTCACCGTTCCGCCTCACTCCAGCGTAATGATTTCCGTCGGTACGGAAGTGCCTGCAGACATGGAGGGCGTCATCGAGGGCGATCATCACTTACTGCTGTACCGTGAAATTTGCGTCGCTAGAGGCATAGCTGAGCTACGTGCAGGGAAAGCAACGGTGATGCTCACGAACTTCAGCCCCGAATACAAGCACATTAACAAAGGCACCACGGTTGCCTACATCGACGAAATAGTACAAGCCAGCAGTGCTTTCGCCTTCACGGATTCCAGTGCACCCGCAACGACGACTATAATACCTGAAGCAACTTTCAACGTTAATCAGAACCTTCCCAGGCATAAGAAAGAACAACTAAAAGCTCTGCTCCTGCAATACAAGGATTGCTTCTCGTCGTCGTCAAAAGTTCGACAAACCCCTGTCGCCAAGCACCGAATCATAACCGACGAAAATGTCCGCCCACTGCGTCAGAGCCCGTACCGAGTTTCGGCACGCGAACGCGAGGCCATAAGGCAACAAGTCGACGAAATGCTACGCGACGACATCATCCAGCCGTCCAAGAGTCCGTGGGCGTCCCCCGTGGTGTTAGTGAAGAAGAAGGATGGAACCCTACGTTTCTGCGTCGATTATCGTCGCCTCAACAAGGTCACGAAGAAGGACGTATACCCCCTTCCACGGATTGACGACGCCTTGGATCGACTATACAACGCAAAGTATTTTTCGTCGATGGACCTCAAAACCGGCTACTGGCAAATCGAAGTCGACGAGAGGGACCGGGAGAAGACGGCCTTTATAACACCAGACGGACTGTTCGAGTTCAAGGTCATGCCGTTTGGTCTTTGCTCGGCACCTGCGACTTTCCAACGCGTCATGGATACAGTACTGGCAGGCTTGAAGTGGCAGACTTGCCTCGTCTATTTGGACGACGTCGTTGTGTTTGCCTCAAGCTTCGAAGAACACCTGCGGCGCCTTGAAACAGTTCTTCAAGCAATCAAAACCTCCGGACTCACGTTAAAGCCAGAAAAGTGCCGCTTCGCATATGAGGAGCTCTTGTTTTTAGGCCACGTCATCAACAAGTCTGGAGTGCGCCCCGACCCTCAGAAAACTGCGGCCATCTCCAACTTTCCTCTGCCCGCTGACAAGAAGGCAGTGCGTAGATTTCTGGGACTGTGCGCCTATTACAGGCGCTTCGTCAAGGATTTTTCACGGATCGCCGAGCCACTGACGTACCTCACGAAGGCCGACGTCGAGTTCAAGTGGGAGATGCCGCAAATCGAAGCATTTGAAGAACTGAAGCGACGCCTACAATCGCCGCCCATCCTTGCGCATTTCGACGAAAATGCCGATACCGAAGTCCACACCGACGCAAGCGGCGTAGGACTCGGCGCCGTGCTTGTGCAGAGGACTGATGGACTAGAAAGGGTTGTAAGTTACGCTAGCCGGTCGCTATCGAAGGCGGAAGCAAATTATTCCACAACAGAAAAGGAGTGCCTAGCCATCATCTGGGCTACATCAAAGTTTCGCCCCTACCTCTATGGCAGGCCCTTTAAGGTTGTGAGCGACCACCACGCCTTGTGTTGGCTAGCTAACTTGAAGAATCCTTCAGGTCGCCTCGCACGATGGAGTCTGAGACTTCAAGAATTCGACATCACCGTCGTTTACAAGTCCGGGCGAAAGCACTCTGACGCCGACTGCTTTTCTCGCGCCCCCGTCGAACCGCCGCCACAGGATGACCAGGATGACGACACTTTCTTGGGACCCATCAGTGCCGACGAATTCGCCGAACAACAGCGAGCCGACCCGGAACTAAGGAACCTTGTAGATTACCTGGAAGGCAAGACCGTCACTGTGCCGAAGGTGTTCAGGCGAGGATTGGCGTCGTTTTTCTTGCAAAACGACATTCTCCTAAAGAAGAACTTCTCGCCTCTCCGAGCCAACTACCTCCTCGTGGTACCCTCAGCATTGCGTCCAGAGGTTCTGCAAGCTCTCCATGACGACCCAACGGCTGGACACCTCGGTTTTTCCCGCACGCTCACAAGGATACAAGAAAAATACTACTGGCCTCGCCTCTCTGCCGACGTCGCCCATTACGTAAGGACATGCCGAGACTGTCAGCGACGCAAAACACCGCCGACAAGGCCAGCCGGACTTCTACAGCCGATCGAGCCACCTCGCCGACCGTTCCAGCAGATTGGGATGGACTTACTGGGGCCTTTTCCGACGTCGACGTCCGGGAATAAATGGATCGTCGTAGCTACGGACTACCTCACCCGCTACGCCGAAACAAAAGCCTTGCCCAAAGGCAGTGCTGCCGAGGTAGCCCGATTCTTCGTTGAGAACATCCTCCTGCGTCACGGTGCGCCAGAAGTCCTCATCACCGACAGAGGTACTGCCTTTACGGCAGAACTAACTCAAGCCATCCTGCGATACAGCCACACAAGCCATCGCCGGACCACCGCCTACCACCCGCAGACGAATGGCCTCACCGAGCGCCTAAATAAGACCATCGCCGACATGCTGGCAATGTACGTCGACGTCGAACACAAGACGTGGGATGCCATCCTTCCGTACGTGACCTTCGCATACAACACGGCCGTGCAAGAAACGACGCACATGGCGCCGTTCAACCTGGTCTACGGAAGGAACCCGGCAACGACGCTTGACGCCATGCTACCGGACGTCACCGACGAAGAAAATCTCGACGTTGCCACCTATTTGCAGCGTGCCGAAGAAGGTCGACAGCTCGCCCGCCTGCGCATCAAGAACCAGCAGAGGACCGACAGCCGACACTACAACCTTCGACGACGCTACGTCGAGTACCAGCCCGGTGACCGTGTTTGGGTCTGGACTCCGATACGCCGACGAGGACTTAGCGAGAAGCTGTTACGTCGCTATTTCGGACCATATAAGATCACCCGACGTATTGGCGCACTGGACTATGAGGTCGTGCCAGACGGCATTTCGCAATCACAGCGGCGCCGGGCACGACCTGAAGTCATCCACGTGGTGCGTCTTAAGCCTTTCTACGCCCGCTGACAAACTTAGGTACTTTGTTACTGTGTTATTGTTTTTTGTTATTTTGTTTATTACGCATGGTTTTGTTTTCGCTTTCGTGTTGTTTGTAGCATCGGGACGATGCTTTTTAAGGGGAGGGTATTGACACGTACACATGTTTATCTTTCACCGGTAGCCGCTTTCAACATTGGCTGACAAATGTTAAACGTTATCGCTCGGCGCAGGACGCGCCTGCATTGGAAGCTTCTCGGACGTTATCAATGCTTCTATCCGTCGTCTGTGGTCACCGACGCCCATGTAATCTGATTGTATGAGCGACGCGAATTGTCTAGAACTTTCTGGAAGACACGCGGGCATCAGGGATTAATCTGGAACCTTCGATGACTCAGGTATAAAAGCCGATGCGTTTCGCCGCTGATCAGATTTTCGACGATCGCCGACTGTGTTCTCCGCTATCGTTGTGCTTTGAGTGTAGCTTGCTTTTGTGGGCACAGGTTCGCCCAATAAACAACCAGTTTCGTCATACACAGTTTTGTGACTGTTTTCTCTACCGTCACTACTACGTGACAATATACATACTTTTCATTGTACATTTTTTGATCATCTCTAAAATTTTTTTTCTTTCCCTCGAAGCTTCTCTATCTACCTTGTACCGGATGCTTGTAGCGCGGCCATCTTGTGGTCGTGCAATTAACCCAGCACCCACTCGCGCGCGTCCCTCCGCTGTGGTTGGTTGGC
>NC_051163.1:38126314-38162706 GCF_013339745.2 Dermacentor silvarum
CACCTAGGCAGACATCTGATTGTCATCATGTGGTTTACTGCATGGTGGGCAACGTAAATCCGTGCGGATGTAACGACAATTTGCTGCGCTCCTCGCACGTCGACGATAAAAATGGTTCGTACCCTGGCAGTTTGATGGGAGTACGTACGTTGGGTTCACAAATAACGATTATGGGAATCCGATTTTTGAAAATATATGGACGGAAGGATGAGATGCGGGACCTCAAGCCTCTGGCGTTCCACTGTAAAATCGAAGCTTGTCTGACCTCAGTGCTAAATGACAGTATTGGACGAGCCATGGTGTCTACTCAAGGCTTGCAAGTACTGGATTTAGAGCATCGAGTACCTGTAGTGCACTTTGAGTTGACGGCGTTTTTAGCTTGCCTAGGAGCACGCGAATGGCATTCATCATTGATCGAAGCATCGCGATCACTTGTTTGTCCTCTTCAGGCAGTTTATCGGCGGGAGGTTCAGCATTCGTGGTTGCCGTTGTGCGCTGTGGCTTTGCGGGTGGCTGTGGTGTTGGCAACCTAGGCCAAGCTGCATCAGCCGCAGTCTCACTTTTTCCAGCATTCTGGTTCCTATCAGCCGTGACCGGTCTGGGCGGCAAAGGAGGTGGAACGGGTGGATATGCGACAGACGCGGTAGAGGCGCTGACTTTCTTTAACAAACGTAGGCGACGATATCGCCGCTTTCTGATCGGTTTGGCAGCCTCTCGGTGAGACGAATGGTCTCTCGCCATTTGTTTTAATACAGCCAGCTCCCTTTTCATGTTTGGGCAATCCTTTGACGAAGCTTCATGGGGCCCGTGACAATTTGAGCATTTAAGAACACTGGCCCTGCAATCATCCGCGGAGTGCGTTTCAGCGCAGTGAGAACACACTGCTGCATTATCGCATACGCTTCTCACGTGACCCAGCTTCATGCACTTGAAGCATTGTAGTGGCTTCGGTACGAAAGGTCGCACAGGATGTCGAAAGTGGCCTACCTTTACATATGAAGGTAGAGAGTCTCCCTTGAACACTATCTTCAAAGAGCGGGAGTTGCCCAGGCGGGCAACACTCGCGATGACATCAGCTTCACTGGCTGGTTTCACAAGAACTTCCAAGTCGGAGCTGGGAATCACGGCATCTACATCGTAGATGACACTGGTGACGGCGTCAGAGCCCAGCGGGATGTGGGAACGGACCTTCATGTCATCCAGGTCGGTGACGTTGCGCAGGGTATTCAGTGCGGCTGCATGCGTAACGTCGATCGCCAGGACGTTCTTGCGTGTGTTTACTCTGATGTCGATAATTTCATTCGGCACCAGTGCCTCTAGCAGCACCGAAACGGTTTGCCTGTTGAGGCGTTTCATGTTCCCGTTGGGTACAGCAGGAACGAAGAGGATGGTGTTGGTCGCAGGCCTCTGTTGTGGTCTTGCATTCAATGTGCTCGAGGACGAAGAGGTCCTGGTGTTGCGTCTCTTCGCCCTACGGCTCATAACAAGTTCGAAGTCGTCGTCGTTGGAGGCCTCCTCGCTGCTCAGTGAGTAGGTATGGGTGTCCTCGCTGTCAGAGTCGCTGTGAGGGCCAGTCCGCTTTCTTGACGCGGCCACCGCTGACGTCGCCGAATCTGGCAGACGTCCGGGTTGGTCCGCGTCCATCGCCGACGAACAAAGAATCGACTTCTCAGAGGTACACGTATAATTCCACAAAATGGCAAGAGATACTCAAACAACGTTCTGCCAAGCAGACACTTCGTCGTCTGTTCTGTGTAGAGCAACACATTATTAGTAAAGGTGCACATGCAACTTAGTGTCGGGAAAAAAATTTGTACAATAACATTTCTATGAATGCACTTACTGCTTTGGCATAAATTATTGTTTCAAGCATGCAGAACACAGACGCGCACAATTTTCGTGAAGCAGAACAGAAAGATAGAGATTAGAAGTCTTCTGGAGAATGGTAGGATGCTGGGTATATTATTTGACATAGATGAGAGAAAAAAGCCATTTTATTTACAAACTATACTGTGGAAACAAAACTGCATAAAAGACACCTCAACTTCTAACAGTTCTCGCTTTGCCTTTATGGCAGACAACTTGTCGTTTGCTGTTTTGCTTAAGTTCTTTAGAAGGGTGTGTGTTGCTGCACTAAAAATTTAATGCATTACTTGTTGAGGAGAATGCCCATTAACACAAACACCCAGGTAATCAGTATCATTGAGGATACGATATACACAAGAGCCACTTATACTTCTTTCTGCTTAGGAAGGGCAAAAAACTGAGTGGCGAAGTGTGGAGTCCTAAGCTTGTCTAGCACTATTTCTGTGGCAAGTACAGTATTTATAAGAAGTTCACGCGGGAACTTCCACCCACCCCTGGTCATGCTCGTAATAAGGATATTTCTCGTAATATCTATCTCTGCATCATCCATTACGAGATTTTCTTTGCATGATTGGCATAACACTTTCTTTACAGCTGCATGAGCGCAGTAGCCTGATATGTCAGAGCTGGAAACCGTGCCACTTTCTTCTCAATATTGCTGTCACTAACTGTGACATCAAACTGGCTTAGCAGCGAGCTGTCACTAATGATAGGAGCATCGCACAGCATGTCAACGTCTAACCACAGCTTTGTCCCGGAGTCATAAATCGGTATAATTGACACATGATAGTTTGCACCAGACAACTGACGGTACCGACCAAAGCGATCCTCGAGAGAATCTGTCTGAAAATTGCCCAGCAAAACATACTGCAAACCTAGTCCTTCAAGGCAGCAGATAGTGATCTCGTGGAGCGCATGAGTTGTATGACATAAAGCTGGGTGCGTTTCCCTTGTCAAATGTCCTGCATCGTGATTCAGGCTTTCCCAGTAGTCTAGCCACTGCATCATTTTCACGAAAAACTGTAACTGGGGACAAGATGTTGAGGTTATAGGCTTTTGCAGGTCATCTGAAAGCCACTGGCCCTTTCGTAGGGTCTAAACATTAACAATATTTCACCATGTTAGCCGCATGTTGATGTACTGAGCCGTGCTATTATTAGCATGCTGAAAATTGCTATTACGAAGTGCTGTCACAGTTGATGAATTGAATATACTCAATGCCAACTTTGCATTTTGCCTCTCCATGTTAGAAGGATCTAATGCCTTCAATGACAATCTCGGAGCAATCTTCAAAAGCTCATTTTGTTCAGATTTATGCAGTTCACATGAAGTGTTGAATGATGCTGTCAACATTTTGGGTTTGGGGACTGTACTTATTTGGATCTGGGAAGTACATGCACCTTCCTACATTGCGCTAGTTTAACCAGTTATTTCTGACACATTTCAACAAGTGGACATGGTCCACGCCAAAAAGCAAAGGCCATGATTGGTCGGCTGAATGATGATAAACTATCTTTAGTCTCGGGGGCCTTGAAAACAATGACATTGTCTTTCTGTTGATGGAATTGTAATCAGATATGACAGCAATCACTTTAAACCCAGTATGCTAAAGCTTGACAACTAGCCTTCGCAAAAAATCATCCAAGCATTTTGCATCAATTGTAGCTACTGGCAAAATATGCACAACATTTTGTGGTTAGAAAGAATACTCTGAGTCAAAAACATACGCTGTTTTTGCCTGGCTTGCAGTGTTGACTGCTGCACCTGTTATTGATCCAGCTTTGAAATCAAAGTATGGCTGAATGTGGATTTCATCCATCATTGAAGTTACTATCTTTCATGTTCTTTCATTATGGTAGCAACCTTCTTAGCATCCCGTACAAAAATGACTGTTGATTTTCTATTGACGTATTGTTGGGGTATTGTTGAATCAACGGACTTTCAACAAAGTCTCTAAAGTCTTTGAGTTCGCTCAACAGTTGCACAATGAATATACCATTGAGAGCTTCTCAATAAATAACTTATTGAGTAATTTGTGTTGATTTTCGTAGTTGTTTTTTTGTTGTGTAGCAGTTGAGTTTAGCATATACTAATTAGGACTCGCATATGAAGGCGACATTTCAAAACTTTATTAAGAAGCAATCTTTGCCTCATTTTTGTCACTTGGCGGTAGGTAGGTAGGTTCTAGTTTGGGCTCGCTTTCGTAAAAAGAAAACAGTGTGTGACCGACTTTGGCACCGAACGTTGACCTTCGAGCGCAGCAGCCCGGTGCTCTAACCTTTAGGCCACGAGCGCACGCGTACGTCTCTCGTTCCGAAACCAGTCAGCGCTTTAAAAGCTCGGCGCGCGCGCCCCATGTAACTTCCTCGTCTTCTTGCGACAGCTCGCGCTTTGAGGCGCCGTGTTAGACTGTACTATGTCCGGGACCAGCCCGCTTTCGTAGCCGTTTACGCTACGTAGAAACTGCGACGTTGAACCATCTTCATGATCGCCCACGAGTGACTTGCTCGCCGGCGTACAAATTCCATCGTCGTTTTAACATACAACATATGGCATAGCCATAGGTGCGATCCAAAATGCGCACGTTTTAGGGAGCAAAAGAATGTGAAATTCACTTGCAAACACGGTGACTGCGTGCATGGGGAGTTCCCCAAAAGTAGACACGGCGGCAGCGCGGATGGTGGCGATAAGGCAGGCGCCGACAAGCGACGACGCTACCTTTGAGCATCGGACGCGCTGTGCGAGCCGTAGGATGCAAGCGCGCACAGGCTGTAAACATACACTTCAGAGGTCTTAGAATTTCCTGTGCCACACCCTGTGTCTCGAAAGCATAATACATTTTTTTATCCAACGGCCGTGGAACTAGATATCAAACAACGAACGCGCTTTGAGAGCACAGCGCGTTGAAAGAGTTTCGGATTCAGCAACAGCCGCAACATTACGCAGCTAATCGCTGTCTCAGCGGCTGCTCCCGACACTCGCCTTGCAGAAGCATGCGATAAAATTCTTGCCATGGAAGCCTCCCAAGCCTGCAGCTCTCCTATGTTCAGTGAAACAAACGAAGGCCAAAGAGAAATGAAAGAAATCAAACAACAGTTACGCGCCCACGTTATACCTTACTTTTTACCCCGTCATCTGCAAAAATGCTGCAAACTACTTAAACAAGTTGTTGTTCATAAAAATAAAGATATTAGTAATAACTTTTACTCATAGGTGACGCAATAAACGCCAAATCAGTGTTTGAGCATGAGTGTTTAAGTGTGTGCGTGCGTGACTTTATTGTGAGCAGTCTTTTGCAACGGTATCCAGTGTGCCGTTAGTTTCGTAGTCGCAATTTTGTTAATCGTATTATTTATTTTTTACGCTACAAATTAAGTTTTCCTTCAAAATTTATTATGTTTTTTATGAACAAAAATTATCAATCATTATTTATGGATTTTAGTGGTTATTTTTAGTAGGAACGATTTTATTAACTTAATACGATACTGAGGCTGTGACCGCTTTTCGACTCTGTCACTCGTCTGAACTTGTGCGGTGGTTCGTGCCGCGCGCGCTTTGTTGGAAGCATTTTTCTTTTGTTTTGGACATCATGACGCAAGTTTTAGTGAAATTGCTCTATGATGATAAGTGGGATGTTTATCCGTTGAAGACGTTTGCTGACGCAGCTACTGGTCTTCGGGTGATGTTCGAGCCTGGCAGTTTTGATGAGTTGCGCGGCAGAATTCATGATGGAAGGAAGGCGAACAAAGCCGCAGTCTGACTTCTGCACACAGGTAAGTGATTTCGTTTTCTTGAGCACATAGCCGCGTTTCTTTCTTTTTTTTCACTTGGACGATCGTCAGATGTTAAGCACACCGTTCACTTTCTGCAGGCAAACCGCATGCCCTGGAGCGAAAGCGCGCGAAGCTAGCGCTTGCTGCCGCCGCTGCTTCGATTGAAATGTTCGTAATATTGTCTACTAATTTGCTATCGCAATCGATGCTTCGCCTTTGGAGCGACACTGCGATATTAAAAAAATATTCTTAATCTGTAGTGGCTCATCGTATACCTTAAGGCTAGTGTGCACATTTTCTCGCGTAGTCGTTAACTGCGCCTCTATTTGCGTTGTGGCTAATGTCGCGGTGTGCTGCAAAATATATTTCGCCTTTTTCGGTATGTGCGGAGAACAGCCTACCGATAAGTCCTGCATCGGCGCGATGATTACACGGATACACATCGTAAATGAACAGTGGCGTGGTGGCGACGTCGGCAAAGCCGCCGACGGGCTTGCCTTATCACACATCGCCACCCCAACCGCAGTAAGCGTATTTATCAAACGTGACGTGTTGCCGTTTAAGGCGTACTGCACGCTTTTAATAGGCGATAACTCAAGCGCGCCGCCGTTCTCTGATACCTCTTGGAGCTGGGCCGACTCGAATGTGCGTTGCTTGCAGAAACGAAAGGAACACAGACGGCTCATCGGCGCCTCAAGCTAAGCGCCGCACTCGAGCACCGTTAGCGCGGCGAGGAATGGCACGTTCATGAAGATAGCTCACTGCACAGACGCAAGCGTGCAATGCGCACAGGACGCGTACGCAACGCGCGGCACAGAAATCGTGCGGAATGTTCTTAGCCACGCAGCAGCGGATACTAAGCTTCAAAGAGGCGGTGCCGGTTCTCACTAGCACGCTCGCGCGCGCATTGCTCTCGGCGAATTTTTAGGTCTGCCCTGCTGCTCCCGAAGATTCGGACTGCTGCTTGGTATCGGCTGTGTACGCATGGTCTTTCGTGTTGTGAGAGAGCCGGGAATATATTTCACCGGTGTGAAACAAACATCGGTGTGCGTATCTTTGGTAACATTTACTGTAACAATCCATTTCATCATTTTCGCGACGGCCCTCTTGAAAGAGACGCAAATTTTTAATTGCCAGTGTAGTGCGTACTAATATTTAGTGCGTGGTTATGTATATTGTGTGACAGATTTTTAATTTGCATTATCTAATTCTGTCTACATTCCCTTCTCTACAGGTTACACATGCACCAAATGCCCAGGTGCTAACGTGTCGTTCGTCAAGAACAGCTTGGCGTCGTTTCTCGCAAGAGACATTCATTGATCTGCGGCTGATTCACCAGGAAGCTCGCATCTCTGTTGCCACTCTGCGTCAAGTGGGATTTTTAACTATTTTTTATTCTGCCCTGTGGTGTACAGTGTGACGCTGTGAAGACTTTCATGGACGCTGTGAAGGCTTACTTTCGATGTGTTCCGCCTTTTAGTTGTAAAGAATTGGCTACCTTGTGAGTGGAGGTAGTTCCTTTTTCTTGTGAGAATGTTTATCAGCCTAACCAAGTGGTACATGCGTACTTGAAACAGCAGCACAGACGAGGATAATGAAATAAGTAGGAACACATACAAGCGCCGACTCAACTAGAAGTTTATTCTTGAAGACAGGTTGTAAACACATTGGAACTTGACAAAGATAAGAAACCATGTATGCGTGGCCTTTGTGATTAAACAAAATTGTGTTTTCTGCTGTAAGGGGTAGAACGTACAATTGTTTCATCACAAAGACCAGAACACAAGAGAAATTATGGAAGCCTTATTTATTGATTGCAAAGAAGACAAATGCATAAGCTATCTGTTGCTCTTAATGGGAAAGAGTTGGGATATTTAAAAGAGCTCTCCTTGTTTGGTGGTACTTATAGGACATCTTTCACTGTTTTTTTTTACCTGCATATTTATACTACAAAACACGTCTTTCGTTCCTTTTTTTTGTTGCACCGGGCTGTCTGCCACGCATGCATGGCTATTTCTTTGTCAAGTTGGCCAGTGTGCTTAACATCTTTGTTGTCACGAACAAACTTCTAGTTGAGTCAGCATTATTGTGTGTTCCTACCTTATTTCACCGTTCTCATCTTTGTTTGAGCTGTTTGTAAAGTATGTACACACACCAAATTACCAAAGTATCCGTAAAATTGAGATACATGAAGTTATTTGCACTATTCATTTCCGCAAGAATGGCATAGCTTCTCATCTCGTTTGTTCTTAACGTTGTTGTACAGTTTTTGTAATATATAGCTTGGAAAGAAGTTTTCTGTCAGATTAAATATGCACGTATGTCACTTTCGATATTTTTTTTCAACATGGGTAGTGCAGCTCCTTCCGTCTTTCAGTTACTGCTTTGTTGCAACTTTTATATATTTTATGCAGCGAAATGCTGGTGGAATTATATATATTTATGTGCGCAAGTGTGGTAAATGGTGTTTTGTATGTGCATTTATTTGCGTTTTTTACTAGCTCTCCAATCTGGCTGTACAGTTATTGAAACCTTTTCTCATGCTTTATAATGAGTGGTTCTAGGCTCTTTGATGATGCAGGTGACCATTTATTTCACTGTTGGGAATTGCGTTAGCTGTGTGTCACTCCAGTTGTCTGTGTATTTTATGTCACTTCATTATATCATTGAAAGTATTAGCCTTGCATTAGCTTTTTATTGACCGAGGTACCAGTCAGTTGCTGTGTAGGGTGAAAAAGGCCCAAAGAAATGATTTCATTAGCTTTGTTCAAGTCCAGAAAAAAATTCACTGATGAGCTCACTAAATTAGAAGATGCCACCAGGAAACTCTTCCGCACCCAAAAGTAACACATGAAATTAAATACTGTTCACACTCGAGAGGGAAACAGCGCGAAAAAACTCTACAAGAAGGGAGACACACACCAGCACTTCTTGTCCCTTCTTGTCTTGTGTTTTCTTGCGCTGTTTCCCTCTCGAGTATGCACTGACTAGCCCAAGCCTCTACTGTCTTGAAATACTGTGCAGTTCTTGACTTATGCCAGGAAGGTAAGCTGCTTTTACAGCACAAATGTTTTAGAAGTTTACCACAGAAAAACACGATTCAGGTGTTTTGTATATATATACATGGTCATTTGTTTCCAGTTTACTTGTTATTTTGCCTACTCACAGGCAGCCGTAAACCCTTCTGTGAGTGTTTATTGGGTGTGTGAAGCATTTTACTGTAAGATATCCAGTGGTCTTCATTTTTGTATTTATGCATGCAAGCCAAGAGTTCATGTGTTCAAAGTTAGTTACAAGGGTATGCTTAAGGTCTGCCTTTGAGTCACTTGACTGTTGTTTTTACAAAATATTTTTTTCTGCTGTAATTGTGAAATATAATTCTTTCTGCTGTAATAAACTTCAAGTTGAGTGAGCATTCGTGTGTATTCTTATTTTAATTCAGCGTTCGCATCTCTGTTTGAGCTGCTGTTTGTCAAGTCTGTACATACACCAAATTGCCAAAGTGCTCGTAAAATGGTGACACATAGGCTATTTGCATTGTTTATTCCTGCAAGAAGGCTATAGGTTTCCATCTTCCATTTGTTTTTAACATTGCTGTACATCTTTGTAGGTCAAGTTCAACGAGTCCCTTAGGTAGCCAATAAGAGTAATAACTTTGTAAAATTTATCAATTTCATCCATCATCATCGTAGTTTTAAACCCACTAAGTTCTACTTTTCAGTTCTCATGACCCTGCTTTGTGCTGTGCTGTACAGGCACAGGAAGCTTTTTTTATGCTGTAAGTGCAGGTGGTGTTGTATATCTTCCAGAAAAAATTGTTGCGAGTTTAACTAGGCATGTGTACGCTTTTGCTACATTTTTTCAGCATGTGTGCTATAGTTCTGCTCCCTTACACTTAATAGCACTGTAGGCACTAGCGTATGTCTTCAGGTTTCATACAGTTGTGCCTTGTATACTGTAATAATGTGTCATGTGCACGCTATATTACATATTAGGGTACACGAAATAGGTCAGTCGCTCCTTTGCTTCCGTTCGGATTAGGGAAAGTTATGTGAAGAGGCACCGGGGCATGCAAGTGCAAATAGCAAAGCAATTTCAAAATTAAGTGCACTAAAATGCCACAAGCCCAACAAAATATCAATGATATTTCAGTGCCAATTTTCGAAATATGAATGCCATCTCAACAGGCGCACAATGTACTTTTCAATGCTGTGTCAATAATCACTCAACAAATGGTCAACAGAACAATCGCAACAGCATTTCAAGACTGCATCAATGGAAACCCAACAGAAATTCAACAGAAATTACACAATGATATGTCTAAGCACAATGTGCTTTCAATACTAACTCAACAACTATTCAACATTGACTTGCCCAATTGTGTTTCAATAAAATTTCAGTGGCCAATATTCAAGAGCCCTCAACACTTTGCTCAATGATATCCCAACAAACTCCCAATGAATGCTCAATACGATACTCAACATTGACCAATGATATTTCAATGCATTCTCAACAAAAATTTTTGTAAGGGATATGACAGGAAACAGGAGTCTTGCTGTTCTGTGGCTGGGTTAACTTGTTGATCGGAGCAGAGACGTCTTACTGTTTCAGGATGAGGCAACTTTACCTTCAGTGAACCTCTCAGGAATCGGTATGCTTGGGGCGAAATGGTGTAGAGGAGACTTGCAAATGCCAGCAGGTCGGAAGAGTAGCGTGCTGCGTTGTTAAGGATGAGTGCCACTTGGTATTTTATAAATTTCCCGATTTACATGTGTCATTCGTGTAGCTGATGCTGCTGATCATTGCATATTAACTCCTCCAACAGTACCACCACAGTTGCAAGCACTTGATGAGCCCACTGAACATTGTTGGAAGATTGAGGAGTGCGCAGACACTCAATATAATGAAGGATGTCATTTAGTTGCCTAAAGTCCTGAAACTGTGCAGGCACACTGACACCATCCAAGTTCACAATGCGCGTTTGCACAAAATACACTTCGACACACATGCTCTCTCAAACAATCACTGATGAACGTACAGAGGTGCCCTGATCAACAGTTAAATCCAGAAATAGAACCTTCGAGTCCATGTTGATTACATACCAAAATGGTGAGGTGTTGAAGCTTGGCAGAGCATAAAGAACTTCAGAAAAGCTTGTGACTTGTTGCTTCTTGTCTTGTTGTTTTTCTTCCAGAGATTTTTCCATGGCAATGCGGAGTGATTCATCCTCAACACGTTTTCTTTTCTTTTCCGGAGCCTCCAGAGTGCATGTATTTTGACGAGAGATGTATTGAGGGCAATTGGGGTACACACTCAGTACCGCATCCGGCTTCAGCCGGAAGATTTTTAGTGGCATTTCAATATACTTCCCCGTCTTCACGCCTGTGTACTTTGACGTTTTCACGTAGTCGCTGGCTACAAAATGCTTCTCGCAGAGCTGAAATGCCAAAAAAAAGAGTTATGTGGGAACACGTTTCATAATGCCGAAAAAGTAAACGGCTTGGTTTGGCTTTCCATACAACAAAAGAAGCATGTTCACGTCTCAGGCTCCGACAACGCAAGCAGGCCTATTAAGCTGGTGCTGGATACTTTCAGCCACAAAAACGTGCATTGCGTTAATAAAAAAAAAAAAGACGGCAGATCTCACGCCCTGTGGGAATCGATGTTATGCGAAGCAGTTTGCGAGGAGCCTAGCAAGTTAACGAAATGACCATGAGAACACCAAGACGTAGGCGGCTGTTTCATGACCTACACGGCACGCATGTCATGACATTCATGTCATGAGACCCTCAGGAGTCCATTTAGTGGGGCCTAAGACACATTAAGGCGGAAGCCGTAGTCGTGCTCATGATTATGACTTCAACCATCAACTTTAGCCTTTTCCTTCAATTAGTATCCACGTCCGAACCCATTTCACCGGTTTTTGAGTGGTAATGTTTTCTCGCTGTGTCGTTGTCACTTTTGCTGAGTCATGCTCAAGACTATGACTTCTACCATCATCATTTAGTGTTTCCTTCACCAAGTCGTAGGCGGCTAGATAGATAGATACTGCGAAAGTGCCTAATGTTCGCCAAGAAATGCTTCGCATTTAAAAGCCCCCGTATCGAATCATAGGCCATATATTACCACTGTTTTCTTCGTAAGAGCAAAATCCGTTCGGGAATGCGCTCTCGTCCATGCCGCCCGCCACACCGGGTCGTTCGGAAACACGTGCACTCGCACGGTCGGGTCTCCTGCATAGTTCGACTTGCAGTTGGGAGCGCAACAGCAGCCGGGCATTCTTGCAGTTCGTTCACGTGCACAAACACCGCACTAAATCAAAAATACTGTCTCGTAGGTGACGGTGAGCTGCCTGGTAAGCAGGCAGACAGAAAGAGACACTGCGTCAGCGGTAAACTTAGAGAGTTTGCAGGGCGAACTTGTTCCCTAAAGCAAGCGAACAACAAAGCAGCAAGTGCGCGCCTACGGCGTTCGTCGGACTTAGCCAGTGCAAGCGGTGGTCCCTATTTGCACACTTCAGTGGAAACCAACTAGGTGGCGTTGCGTCAATCCGAGCGTTGATCTGAGCTTGGTGACGTATGCGCTTGGGCGAGGAGGTGGCGCGGAGGCCTTAAGTCTTCTAGGTGGTCTTGGCCCCACCCGTATTAACCAAACACAATCGTTTTTGTGGCGAGAGCTGCATAGGCCACATTCTTGCCGTTTTGCTGTGGTCGTTGACTGCACCGTGAGCTGAGCCGTTGCCTAGTAACCGCCGCAGCTGGCAGCGCTGCTCGCCGCACCATCTGGCATTACGTCAGAGGAGAAGCCGGTGAAACCGCGAGCTGAGCCGTTGCCTAGCAAGCGCGGCGTTGCATCGGCGTTGCCGGCGTTCCATCGCCGGAGGAGCCGGCCTTGCATCGTATATATAGAAGGGCCAGCTCGGTGGGATTCGTCGGCAGATATTGAAAGTGAGTCGGAGAGACTGAAAGAAGCCAGGTTTCGTCGTCGGAACGAACCCAACAGGAGGCAGCGAGCCGAGGAGACGGAGGAAGAACGAGATGCACGCCTCGAGAAGCATCGTAAGTACGAAGCATTCATTCAGATGAGGATGGTTCAACGTCTAATTCGGCATCTCGTGCCAGGGCCGCGGATCAACGACGGAATGCAACCAGGAGGAGGCAACGAGCTGCGGGGACAGAAGAAGAACGTGCTCGGCGTATCGAACAGAGACGGCAGAGTGATGCAGCTCGGAGAGAGCCGCGCCAAACAGCCGATACAACGCAGTTGGAGGACGTCAAGGCTCGCCGTGTGACAGACCATGGGATTCGGCTGGCTGAAAGTTCAAGTGCGACGCGCATGTTCCAAACGGACTTTACAGACAATCCGTTTGGATTTGCGTGTGACGTTTGCGAAAGACTTTGGCATAACCGTGCCTCTTGCTCCGCACACCCAGGCATGACTGAGTTAATCCACAGCCAATTTTTTTCAATAAAGCTGTTTCTCTCTCTTTCTCCCTCTCTGGCTAAGTCAAGCTAGGCTTGGTTGGGACTACTTAAGCTTAGTCAATGATAACCAATCAATAGCCAATCAATAGCTAATCTGGAAAACTACGGAAATGCTGAAGATGCGGTCATAGTGCTTAGCCTAGCCCAAATACGCGGCCGTTACCTGGCGATAGCCAATCAATAGCCAATCAATAGCTCTTCGATAATTGACAAATAATCAATTCATTCCAGGGAATGCTTCATTGTGCTTAGCCTAGCCCAAATACGTGGCCAATACCTAGCGATAGCCAATAAATTGCAAATCAATAGCTAATTGATAATCAATCAATAATCAATAAATTCCGGAAAATGCTGGGGTTGACTTGGTAGTACTTACCTAGCCCAGAAGCTAGGACTAGCTAGGTGTCCCTCAGCTCCGCTGTTTCTTTAGCATTGCGCCTCCTGTGCAAGCTACGATAATTTTTTTTTTTTTTGGGGGGGGGGGGGGGGGGCATGAGTCAAGGCGCGCGTTCCGCCTTTTGCAGGTACGCGAAATTACTCGAGCACACTTGGCACCCCGATTTGTCTTCGAAGTCGTTTCTGCGCACCTATTACAAAGGACGCATGAGGATAAGTTGGACGTTTCTGACATTCGTATCTACGAGTACAGATGTCGAGGGAAGTTGAGAAAATTTTCTTACCGTCTACGTGAATATCATCATCATCATCATCATCATCATGTTTTCACCATAGAATAAATCGAGATTGCGAGAATGCTCAATCTGACACTCGCTAGGATTCCACCTTGGGTGAGCGATAATTACGCAGTCGTTTGCGTTATCGTCATCCTACTGTCCTCTTCTTTATGTCGCCTTAGTTGCATCGTTACTTGTTTGCATCTACGACCATTTTATTGCATTGAATTCCCACCATATTTTTTATATTACGGAATTTCGTCCACAGGTGCATTTGTTTTAGGCGGTACTAGAAATTGAGGAAAGCTGTTCCAAATAAATCGCAATTTCTTTCATACAAAAAGAATATCAATAGAATAAAGGCACAGATAATTTAGCATGCTCGCTTCTTTCACAAACCACATGCACAATAACATTTTCTCAGAGCTCTAGCGCTTTACGAATCTCGATGGCGTGATGTCGACGCAAATAAAGGCAAGTACTAGGAAACCATTTTGTCATGTCCTAATTTCTTTCGTGTACGTTTCCGCGACGTGCAGTGCGTGCTAAAAACTGCAGATAATGTTGGGCACACAAGATGTCTACAGTGTAGGCGAGGCAGTTTGAGCCACCAAGCTTTGCTGTACTTTAAACTAACCTTTAACGATAACTTGCAGGCACTTTAAACCTTTACCGGTGCATTCTACTTGAAGAAAATTGAGGGAGCTAATGGTTTTTCTAACCTCGTTAACTTGTAGTGCTTGCTTTTGCTGCGCTTTCTTTTTATCATTACTGTCAACCGTCTCCCTCATTCCTTCTGCCATTCCACATCCCCTTATTTTGCACTTGGCTCTTTCTCTCACCTCTCTATTTAGTCTGCAAGTAACCCACTTTTCGCACATGGTATCGTCCCGAACAGTTCTTGATTCGACAAAAAGCAAGTTGTGAAAAACAAAACGAAATAGGGACTCGACTGCGCCTAGCGCAGTACTGAAAGGTCCTCGTTGACTTATGCAGTGTATAATTTCACGCTAGGTTTGAGAATGGTCCGCTATGCACGCTTAATAGTCCGCTCTGCACACCTGTCTTCTGCACGAGTTCGTCGGAATTTCTCTGCGATATCATCCCGCTTGCGCCCACGTTCCTTTTGAATATTCAGCAACCGGTTCTCGACTTGTAGGGCACATATCCGTTTTTTTAGAAGTGGCACCAAGCACTGAACTCCTCACCACAAAACAGTGTTCTTTCTGACACTCCTACAGGCTTTCTTATTTACATATTTCATTTCTCGCAATTTAAACACTTTCCCCTTGTAAATATCTTATGCAGTTTAGTCATCTTTCTTTAGGTTACGATGCGCAATGCTTAGCGGTTAAAAGTGAAGTATTCTGGCTTGCTTGTGTCCGGAGTCGCTGTCTACGGCTCTGCTTGGGTTTAGGCATGGTTCAGGTTACCCGAAACGACAGCTTGAATCGTGGCAGCCAGATCGGGCGAGGGTGGTGCACGGCGCCTCGGCGATTGTAATATATAAGCAGAAACCGATGTGGTCGCCGGGCGAGATATGGCAAAATCTACACCGAGGTGTGGTCTTTTCTATGATTTTCATTCATACAAAAAGCAACAAATATGTTACTTAAAGACTGATGAACTACCCTTTCAAAAAGTCGATTCGAATTCATTTTGCAAAAGAAGGAGGAAAACTAGTTGAAAGTATATAGACTAAACATCCCTTCTTTTCAATTTCGTGCCGTAGCCTCAAGCCTGCTCGTCAGTCTGACGCTGGTTATATATTTCGGATGCAAAAAAGACATGTTCCCATCAAAATAGACTTTCAGAAAGTCAACACTTGATGGAAAAGGCACGTCTCATGCTATATATAACCTCGGCACTCCGGTTTCAACGCTTAGATTGATCACAAACATACTATACAAACAAAACTATAACAAAAGCATCCATGGATATTGCTGAAATGCACACAGTTTCGTGCTTAAATACCATTTACTGTGGAATCGGGTAAGTGTTTAAAATTGAGTTTGCCTTCACTGTCCCGCCTGCCTGTCCATTCCGTCACGAAGACTATGATTGTTTTAGTCATCAATGACAGATAACCACTTTTGTCGTCGGGAGACCAGGTGGTCTTCTCCATTATCAGCATCGTCACAAGGCTAAAAAAAAGAAAGCTTATCCATGACCCCCACCACTTGTATTCGAAGCCAATTAAGAAGTGGGACATTTAGGAGTAGGGTGCACTAATCATTGCACTATCGTGCAACTTTTAACAGCGAAGCTGTATGCCAGCCGTAATTTGTGGTGCGTTGCAAGAGACCACTAAGAAAGAAAATAAACCTTCTTGTCGAGGTGGGATTCGAACCCGCTCGAATCCGTTCGTTCCGTTTCGTTTCGTTCCATTCGTTCCGTTCCGTTCCGAATCCGAATTCCGTTCATCCGGAGTCCACTGTATTAGGTATAGTAGGATCGTCCGCTGCTAATACATCTTCATTTATTATTCGTTTATGATGTTTTCTTAGGGAATAAAAATTCTTAGGAACGAAGGCACCAAAATTCGGACACCCAGCTATGCTTACGATCGCTCACTGTTTTGCGAAACTAGCAATCTGGTATTTTCATTTGTGTCCCTCTTCGCATACCTGAGAGCCGATGTGAAATTAAACATATCAGTCACGTAAAGTCTTAACAAAAAATGTAAAGGCGTGTTGCATTCATCCAAAATGCATCACTGAACAACTAACCAAAATGGCAGCCTTCCCACAGCCCAAATGTTGAGCTTGCAAGCAGCATCAAAACGAACTCATGATTAAGAGCATGGCGACAGCATAAAGGTTTATGAAGTTCAAAGAAGCATTGCGTGCACGTATT
This sequence comes from Dermacentor silvarum, assembly GCF_013339745.2. Lineage (NCBI taxonomy): Eukaryota > Metazoa > Arthropoda > Arachnida > Ixodida > Ixodidae > Dermacentor > Dermacentor silvarum. The sequence goes on from NC_051163.1 coordinate 38,142,968, forward strand.
TAAATGAAATGCGCGATAGTGTATACATTTCTATGGACACTTCCTTCTCTAACCTGCGAAATATCCTATGAAACATTTTCCCCTTCTCTCGGCTTCTTTTCTCAGCCGCTCAGAGAAAACGAAAATGAATAATGTTGCACTTCAAATTGAAACGTTAGAGCCATATTAAGAGAGTCATGTTGTGCGTCTTCAACTTCACGATTTACCACGTGATTGAGAACTCTCACAATAACAAAAACAGGTAAATCCCAGCAGGACATCCGGCCAATAGAGGGGATACAGAAAGCAACACTGACGTAAACATCGATTTTTGCAAATGTCAGCCTTTCTTCGATTGCTCCTGCATAAATATTCCATAAACGTGAGTGGACCTGCTCCTCTTCGTCAACTTAAGGCATTTCCTTGTGACTGAGAGCTCGCGTAATAACAAACACAGGTAAATCCCAGCAGGACATCCGGCCAATGCAGGGGATACAGAAAGCAATCAGTGACGTAAACATCGATTTTTGCAAATGTCAGTCTTTCTTCCATTTATCCTGTATAAATATTCCATAAACATGAGTGGGCTTGCTCCTTATAACGTCCCAGATTCTTCTGGAAGCCAAAATCACGAAACAAAATGACATAGAAGAGCCTCCAATTCGAAATGGCAGTGCGGAAGGGCAGTCGACGAGGAAGGCGCATCCACTCCGTCCCGATGTCGAGTGTTGCATAAAAGACAAAGAAAATGGCCGACTCAAGGAAGACGAATACGACGTTAGAGAGATACACAATATTGCTTTTCCTCACTTTTTGTGTATCCCAATTTTTTTTATTACATCCCTTGTCTGTATTTCTCAAACATCTTTCCTATCCTATGCTTCTCCCACTTTTTCTTCCTTTTTCTGCCTGCCGTTCAATGAAGAATGCAGCCGCTGCGATTTTCCTATGCAAGACCTCTGCCGATGCAAGCCGGCCTGCTTCGCTTCCGGGTAATGAATTGCTTTCTCACGCAGCGATGAACCTTACAAGTAGGCGCTGAACAAAGAATTGACTTATGCCATAGAAAGTGCCTTTTGAATATATGTCGAAAGTAAATCGCTCGCCCGCTGTTTTTCAGTAGGATCCATGTGTCGCCCCCTAATTTTCTACGTACCTTTTCATTCACCAGTGTACCTTGATTCATTCATTTCTCGTACTCTCGCTCAATCACATTTTTTCCGTTTATGTTCTCTTGTTCTTGTTGCTAATATTGCCTTCATTTTCACTTAAGTCTAGCCTATTCAGTTTGTATGCTTCTTTTACACTAGACAGCTATCTACGAAACACTCACGTTACAAACTCGGCGCCTTCCAGAAAACACGGCTTCCGCCTCAGGTTCTTTCAAGATGAAAGACAGATTTGCGTGACCTTGATATCGCCGTAGTCACATGTTTAAAAAACGTTGCGGCGTAAAAGCAAATAAAACAAACTAAAGACAGAGCTCGTTACATGACAAGATGAACACGAAAAGCTCACAACCGGCGCTCAGAAAGCCCTTGCACCGCAATTAAGTTTACTTTTACTGTATCACTTTAGGTTAGGTTAGGTTACTCTCAGGAATGACCAACCAGGATGGACGCGAAGTAAGCTGCCAACTATAGCCGCCTGTCGCCAGAGTTAGGTTGAAGAAGTCAGGAGTGGTACAAGTTGTCCCCGAGTGTAGGCAGTTATCAGAAAGACCACCGTTCGGCATGCTCTCGCTTGTCATTACATGGCCCTGTTTACTTGCTTTATTATTTACAGAAGAATAATAAAATCGAGTTGGAGTACATACCACAGGTATTACTAAATCATGACTGAGAGATTACCACTGTCGTTGAAAATTAAAATGTACCATCATTGCATTCTATCGGTGCTAACATACGGGGCAGAAACTTGGAGGTTAACAAAGAAGCTCGAGAACAAGTTAAGAATCACACAAAGAGCGATGGAACGAAAAATGTTAGGCCTAACGTTAAGAGAGACGTAGAGAGCGGTGTGGATCAGAGAGCAAACGGGGATAGCCGATATTCTAGTTGGCATTAAGAGAAAAAAAATGGAGCTGGGCAGGTGATGTAATGCGTAGGATGGATAACCGGTGGACCATTAGTATTACAGAATGGATACCAAGAGAAGGAAAGCGCAGTCGAGGATGGCACAAATCTAGGTGAGGTGATGAAGTTAGGAAATTTGCAGGCGCAAGTTGGAACCAGCTAGCGCCATACAAGGATCATTGGAGATCGCAGGGAGAGACCTAACCCGTCAGCAGTGGAGATAAGCAATAAATGTTTAGAGTGCTGGCGAAAAAAAAAGTTGAAAAGAAATTTATAACACCGGATCCGTTACAGGCATACGTAACAATAGAGCTTAAATATGGGGGTTTTAAGGAAGAGGGGAAGAAGTTAAGGAGGCATAGACAAAATGTTAGTCTGAAAAATATCTATAGATAACTTGATGAGCTTAACCGACAAAGGGATGCCAATAAATCATGGTCAACCTCAGCATGGACGCACTTCAAAAAAATGCTGGGGTTTTAAATACAAAAACCACGATCTCAGTATGCCACACGCCGTAGTCAGGAACTCCTTAATAACATTTTTCACCTGGGGCTCTTTAATGTGCAACCAATGCACGCTATACTAGTTCAGTTCACCGCCAACGAAATGCAACTGCCGGGGCCGCAAATCCAACCTGTGGCCTGGTGTTTAGCAGTGAACGCGACAGCCCTAAGTCGGCATCGCGGGTTTCTTTCACGAAGAGAGAAAAAAAAGGCCTTCCAAACATTTCGATTCGGGGAATTCGTGCAATAATTATCCATTTGTGATTATTAGCGTGCAGAAACGATTTCATCGCTATCCACATCAAACTCGCAAAAAAATGACAACTTTCACGAGTAGCTGTCGCAAAAACCCCTATCCTGAGGGTCGTTTCCGAGCGTTATTGTAACAAAGTTAAAAAAAATAAAAGCCTGAATGAATCGAGATTATATGGAAAGTTTGATGTACATATGTTATCGGTGTTATGTGGGTTTTTAGTAAGGAAGCGCTAATGTTTTCTTGCGTCGAAGGGACACTGTACTGTTAGACATTCCGCTGTGAACCACGGGAAAAGGTCTCACATGCTTCACAACAGAACCTTGGCTTGGGCAAGTTGGTGCAGACTGGCACTCATGTTTTTAGTCCGAAGAGGGAGACACTTGGTTTCGCGCCACATAACGTGACCCTCAGTAATCGCCAACTGGCCCAAGCCGAGATTATGTTGACGCATATTTCGTCTACATTTGGCTCTGTCTTTTCATCGCAGAGCAAGACTCAAGCGCTCTCAACTTGTGCAAATGTAATCGCCATGACAGTGTGCCAATGGTGCGTCGGCCTGCGCGTCCCGGTTATGAGTTTTCCAGTTTCGTCATTATCGTGCTAAATAACGTGTACTGCAGTTTAATTTTTCAATTCCCAATGTATCGTATGTCCAACGCTCATTTTTCTATCTGAAAATTGTGATTGAAGCACCAGAAGCCTAACGTGTGGCATATTGTAGCGTTTTTGATATACTGCAAGCAAATATTCAGTTGGGAGACAATGACACTGACAAATTAATTAGTATTCTACATATGTTTTACCTTAAACACAGTGCACTGTCTATTTGTAAACATGTGCACTGCATGATGAGAAAAAGTTAAGCACGTTTATATATATATATATATATATATATATATATATATATATATATATGTATATATATATATATATATATATATGACGTGGTGCTGTATTCGGGCATTACAACGTTCTATCTACACAACAACAGTTGACGTGGCCTTGCAGGACGAAACTCAACCTAATTAGTCGTCACAGTAGAGTATAGTCAATAACTAGCCCCTCGTATAGTAAACGAAACGGGAACTGTGACTCTAGCACAAGGTGCAGACATTCAAATTGGGTACGGCGCTTGGCATGTAAACTAAATAATCTATAATGACGCCATGGCTGGTGTAAACCATCCTTGTATGCCTTACAATGGACTTTCATATATTTGATGACTTTACTTTTCATGTAACCATTGCACCATACACTAACACCTAAGGCATGACAGCATCCTATAATTAAATATGTTATTGGGCTGTTGTTTTTACTTGATTTCTCTCACTTGTAAGAAAGTTCATCTCGAACTTCACTCCTATTTCCCCTCGAGAAGTATTCTAGAGCACATATCCATGCTTCTTTCAAAAGCGTTTAGGCGGCGTACTTGCCTAAAAAAACGAATTGCAGTCACTTATTAAAAATTGTCTTGATTTGTGGATGTACACGTTCTGGAAATGCATACAAAGCCGCGAACTTAAAAAATGACGCACGAAGATTAAAATTTGTTCACTCGACAAAAAGTCACAACTCTGAGCACCACGGATGGCACAAATTTAAAAGCCAGGATATTTAAGTTACATAAATGCACGTTGCATAGAATTGTTACATCTAGGAAGTCAGTTTTTTACCTGCCGTATTTCAAGAGCGGTCGTATAGCAGTATATGGGCCACTTCTGTAAAGTCGAAATTTTCACTCAGGTACGCGTATTGGCACTACTATGTTTTTCTAGATTTTTTTATTTTTCCTTCTAATCTGTAAAATTGAAAAATTAATATCTTACTTCTTTATTTTTCGATTTCTGATTGTTCTAAGAATAAAATATAAATCAAATCATTTTAAGCATAGGCCATACAAGCATTTATGCTTTTCGGTTTCCTTTAAAGGTAAGAACATTTCAATTTGTTCAGGGTTTATAATGTCTCATAACAATTCTCTGTCACACGTGTACTTCGATAGAAAATTTTGCATTTAGCCGTAGGTAATGATTCTTATAAATTTGAAGGAAGGAGCCTTGGTGGTTTGTACTACTTATTTCCAAAAACATTGAACACTTTCACACACTAGGTGAATAAATTGGTCATAGCAAGGTCACAAGGTACTTAACCGCGGTACTACACACGCCCACGAGTCACCACATGATGCCATCAATTTTTTTCCACAATTCGACTTTCTCATTGTAGTATCCTCCTTTTATATCCAACAGAAGAACGCAAAGCTTTGAGCGTTAAGAGGTGCGTTGGATAGACCAAGCACTAGCACGCTGTTTCATCGCCCACCGGCTAAGGTGATCGAGTAGTTAATGAGCGATGTTGGCGTGCCGCCCAAAAGCCGGCGCGGCGCGCCGCAATTCAGCATCCCCAAGATTGCATTAGCGAAGCGGAGGAGGGCGTGCCACATTGCCCACGATTAGGTTTCGTCTTCTCGCGTAAGTCACTGCGCGGCGTAGCGTAAATTCGATAAGCGGGACACACTTGTTCGAAAAGCGAGGAGACAAGTTCGTCAACGTGATGACTCAGCAGGTCTCCGCAGGTTGCCTGCTGATTGATTGATTCTGGGGTTTAACGTGCCAAAACCAGTTCTGATTATGAGGCACGCCGTAGTGGAGGGCTCCGGATTAATTTTGACCACCTGGGGTTCTTTAACGTGCACTACAACGCAAGCACACGGGCGTTTTTGCATTTCGCCTCCATCGAAATGCGGCCGCCGCGGCCGGGATGCGATCCCGCGATCTCGTGCTCAGCAGCGCAACGCCTTAGCTGACTAAGCCACCGCGGCGGGTACAGGTTGCCTGCTAATACGGCAATATTGAACTCGGGAAGGTGAATGGACCCAACAGAGCTGCTTTTTTTTTTCGCTTGTTAGTGTGACAATGCTATGCGACATCGACAGGAAATTGTCTCGCTCAGCAAACGTAGTGACGTGTTAGCAACGACGCCGAATGGTGCGGGGCAGACAAGGGCTTCAAAAACAAACCTGCTTCGCAGCTTTTCAGAGAAATAGGGCACCACTAACATGCAACTGTTTGTGCGAATAGAAATGTCGATCAGTTTACTCTACAGACCACGCAGTCACAAAGCTTCTCTTACGTAGGCGCATTTCCTCATTACTTATCGATCGGGTTTGCTATTTATAACAGCGATCACTGTGATAGGCAAAAGATACACGCCGCGGCAAGAGCCAATCGCGGACGGCTCTTTTGAGATCTAAGTATATAACACGGGTTCCGTTCTAGAGGTCACGTTAGTGCAATCACAGTAACTGTAAACTAAAATTACTATGGTGCCATCATTCACTCATTATATATCGACATCGTTCGGCAAGAATTGCCTCCATGAAGATTAGGGTGGTGGAAATCACTGCGTATTCCAGCATGGCTTCCGCTCAACCACCACACCTCTTCTCTTGTCACGCGCCTTTATAGGTCATGCCTCTCCATTGTTGCTCTACTGCATTCTTTCGCACCAGTTGCTTCACTGATTTTAGATCTGTTGAGATCTAACATTTTAGATCTGTTTAATGCTTTCGCATTAGAATGTTTCGAAAGCGCACTGGTGTCGGGTTCAGCCCACCGAGACCTTTGTGCATACAGCCTTAGGGATGTGAGCTGAAATAATTTATTTATTTTTATTTTTGCAATAACACCAAGTCGGAAGATCTGTAGTACCCTATGAATTACCATAACATTAAGATAACATGAAAATAGCTTTATTGAAGAACCATTTTGATTGTTTTGTTAAAAGGAGAATGCAAGGGTGTGTTTGCAATTTTACCCAGCCAATTTTGTGGATTTGACTACGATTAAGTAAAATTTAGATAGTACTGCATATCACTATACCAATGCTACAATACAATGCGCCGTTGGTGCCAAAGACAAACGCGGCTCCTTTTGCTTTCACCGCAATATTTTTTTATATTTGTAAGGCACACGGCACGAACGCAGTGGAAGGAGCCTACAGAAGAGGCCACACAGAATAGCGTGGTTCGCAGTTTCAGGGATTTCCACTGCGCCTATACCTTCAATTTTTTTATCGTTGTATCGAGTGACCGAATTACTCTATGTGCTGGTCTTTTTTGTACTCATTCCACTCCGACGCTTATACATTAACGCTTCGCGCAGCACCTGCCGTAAGAGAAAGTTTTACGCTATTTGAAGTGGACAGATCTCCGCGACTGTTTGTAGAACCGGTGCGCTCCTTCGAGTGTGCGCACGACCGGTGCTTTCTCTCTTCCATTTTTTCTCTCGTTTCAACCCGTTACTCTTTCCCCTGGTGCAGGATAGCAAGCCGGATGTGCGTCTGGTTAACACCCGTTCCTTTCCTTCCTTCTCTGTCTCAACGACTAAATTGAAATGAGTAGGACAAGTAAATTTCAAATGCATGCATATTGTCTGATAACATTGGAGAATAATGGGCACATAGGTCTAGTAAAGCTATGCATGCGCACGTGAAAGCAGGTGCATGTGCAAAGCAACAAAATTTGCTTTACAGCGAAGCTGTTAGCCTCTAGTTGGTAGGGATGTTTCCTCAGCACGTTCTCACGAAAAAAAAATGTCCTTCAGCGATAAAAATAAAGAAACCGTCAGAAATTGAAGCGAAAAGTGCATGCATTCTTTTGTATCACGCATACGCCATACATCGCAGCATTCGTTTCAATAATGAACAAGCACGAAACAAGCATCCAAACCACATCATGGATGATAAGGCGCTGCTGATAACAATGCGAAGCACGTAGCTCTCCCCGCATGCGTTTCCCGGCAAAGATGACTGTCGTGCATGCTGCCGCCGTGACGGCAGCTTGCTACTTGGGCAGTGACGTCACTAGCCTTTCATTTATATACATATATATATATATATATATATATATATATATATAAGAGAACCTTCCCATAGACACTGATTTCATTGTTGTTGCAGCACCGCTATCGGTAGACAAAGTATAGTTGGGACTCCCGATGAACAGCGTGCATACGAGGAGTGGCAAAGAGAAAATAAAAATACATGGCAATACGACTCGCGGTGGCATGCTGCCAATATTACTATTACTCCCATTACTACCCTTACAATAAATCACAATTACTACCTTACTCTAAAGCAATAAAGCTTTGCATACCCCCCTCAGCAGTTGCAGTGGTGGTTTGCAACTGCTTAGCTGGACACCCACTTTCGCAGGGCACGGATGGCGAGTCAATCTTTCGTTCTATATATAATAGGCTCGATGAAAGAGTGATTTTTACTCTTTTTAATATCTTAGTTTCATTTTTTCATTCAATTCTGCAGTTTAACGACCCAAAACTACATAGTGGATTATGTCGAGTGCCATAGTGGCGGATGATGATGATGATGATGATGATGATGATGATGATGATGATGATGATGATGATTTATTGGCATCCCCTTTGAAACGGGGTGGCGACAAATAGTCACCTAGCCTGCTTGATTTAATCAGGTATACTACACATGTTCTTTATCTCGCATTTTTGTATACCTTTTTCAAAAATTTAGCTTGTACCGCTGCCTATGATTTTAAGAGATCAGGTCATATCCATCTTTTCCCTGCTTTTTTTCCACCAGTACTCTAATCGTCTCTTGCTGATCTCTACGGCTGATCTGTTTATGTTTCCTTCCACTTTAAACCCAAGTGCTTCTGGGAGTTGCACGTTACCTACGGTTCTCGCTGGGTGGATCCCGTCGCATTCCATTAGGATGTGCTGAGTGGTCTCTGGATCTTTACTGCAGCATACACATGTCTCATCTAGTTCCGAATATTTGTTCCGATATGTTTTCGTCCTTAGGCAACCGGCTCGAGCCTCAAATAGCAAGGCTCCAGCCTCAATAGCCCTTTGTGTTATCGTACAGATTTCCCCTTCTAATTTCTTTCTTCTCATTCTTGTAAATCTCCATTGTCCTTTTCGTTTCCATTCTTTGCATCCAATTCACGGTCTCTATTTCTCTCACTTTCTTTCTGATGACCCCTGGTTGTCTATTTACAGTTTCGATTATCCTGTACTTGGTTGCCAACTTCCTTGACCTCTTCCTCCATTCTGTGTCCACGCTTTTCATGTAGAGATACTTGTGCACTTTAGCCGCCCATTTATTTTCATCCATGTTCCTGAGCCTTTCTTCAAAACTAATTTTGCTGTGTGCTTCTCTGACTTCAAAAGAGGCCCAACCCATGTCTCCATGCACTGCCTCATTTGTCGTATTACCGTGTGCTCCCAAAGCCAACCGGCCTACTGATCTTTGGTTAACTTCTAAACCCGCCAATATATCCGATTTTAAGCATATAATGGCATTTGCAAATGTTAGCGCTGGCACCATTACTCCTTTCCAGATTCCACGCACCACCTCATACTTATTGTGGCCCCACAGTGCTCTGTGTTTCATTAATGCTGCATTCCGCTTCCCCTTTATTTTCAGATTATCTTGGTGGTTGCTTGAGTAATTCTTTCCTTCGTTTATGTGTACGCCGAGGTACTTATATTGCTTCACTATGGGTATTACTTGCTGTTGAATTGACACCACGAAGTTACTCGTGTGTTCATTAAAGATCATAATCCCTGATTTCTCTGTGCTAAACTTAAGGCCTAGATTTGTCGCTGCGTTCCCACAGATATTCGCAAGTATCTGTAAATCTTTTTTATTGTCCGCTAGTAGCACAATGTCGTCAGGACTTCGGATTAATTTACACCACCTGGTGTTCACTACCGCGTGCCCAAAGTTCGACACACGAACACATTTTCAATCTGGCTCCATCGAAAAACGCCCTCAGTGGCAGATACGAACCCAGGACCTTGCACTTAGCACCTCAAAGCGATCGCGCACTGGTTTCAACTTTCTTCCTCAAACTGTAGATAGTTGCAACTACCACCGGTGTTTGTGAGCCTTTTCAGCAACCCTTGTCTGTTAGTACTTTCGTTTTGGTGACGCTCTGAGCGTTTAATGCACATTAGTACTACACCGAATACTATTTGCCATGTCGCTTTGTTTTCCGCCACTTTCTGAACGTTGCAAAGTGAGCCGAAATATTATTGATACAGTAGCATACGTGAAAGGCGTTTCTCAGATGTTTACAACCTATGCGAGCCTTCACTGCACTCTGTCTCAGTGCTACTAAAAAAAGCAAGAGGCGCAGAAACGGAGATTACGAGATCGTTTTCACCTTAGCCCGGGCACACTTGGAGAACGCCCGCAAGAATTTGAAAGTCAAATCCTGGTCCAGAACGTGACATGGTTCTAGCATAACAATACGCGTCATAGTTGTCCCAGGGACGTCAATCGGTCGTAAAGATTTCTTGGTAGCAGCCACGTTACAACACCGCACATGGATGTTGCCGCAAGAAGCCATGGTAAGGGCTAAAACAGTAGGCCACGCAAGCCAGTTCGAGAAAAACACCACGCTGAAAAAAACGAATGAATCGAATCGAGCCTTCCGAGGCCGTTTACGTTCTGACGACACTTTCTACATTTCAAGCCGTCAGGTTGTCTGTAGGAGGAATGCGGTCTTTGTACCTTACGTCAACACACGTGGAGATCTGAAGAAAGCACCGTGATTTACGGCCTGGCGACACGACAGGCTGTATGTGCGTATCACGGGCTCTGTTATGAACAAATGTGATTTGTTTCGTTCCTTGTGTTACGGAAGACAAGTTTGTGAATGCTTCATTTCTAATGCTCTTGTCATCAGACGTGCTCACGTCGGCAGGACCCTTAGTACGACGTGACGATAATACAAGTGTCTCACTACACCTGAATGCTTATTTTCCAACCATCGTAAAAAAAACTTGTAAGCGGTCAGTCTTCACGGACATTTCGGTCAAACAAACGCGTTCTGCGTGGAGGTGTGTTTGTGTTCACTTCTCACGACTAGCATACCGAGAAAACGATCGTTGCATAAAATGTTCCAGTGTGAGTTCAAGAAACTGCTCAATTTCACATGCTTCAGACTACCGCGTGCTCTCTTATGCATCTGATATGCATGACATATTTGATTGAAAGCAGCTGGGTTAGTTGGGTGGGAAGGACGAATGCACCTATTGAACATGCAACGGCATGTACAAGTAATCAGATTCATAAATAATAACAATAGTTGAGGTGGTCATAATGATATTTTACACTCAATGCGCCAATTTTGAATGCGGAAATGGCTGTCTAGACACTTCTTCTGCACTGACGTCCTATGAGGAATCAGCTAAGTAACATCGTGGGTTCTTTTTCACTATGGAGACTCCCGTGCTAAAGGCATAAGATATTAGCGTGATTGCCATGTATGATGAATATGTCAGCACAGAAGCCGTCTGGAAACATCAAGGAAAGTGAAGCTGCGTTCGAATACAATTGTCTTCAAGTTTATAATCTAAACATTACCATAACCAAGTTAGAGTAAATACCAACCGTTCATAATTTATTTATTTGCATACAACCACTGTAAGCGAAAATTGCGTACTTCAGTATGCATAAACCACCTGGCCAAGGACCATTTGGTGAGACAGCATAGCCTTGTTGTTATATCTACTGATAGCTTTAATGTAATCGACCTGTATTTGTATTCACGCCGTAAGTACACAGCATTGCAGACTCGTTACTAATCTTGCTATGGGTTCTCTCTTCTCAACATTTTTGTCTGCTTCACAAATTATATTAAAAGGATATCTGCATACCACTCTAACGGCTGTTTTTTTTTTCCAACTTCGAAGCTAATGATAAAGATTTCTTCATCACGGTGTGCCAATTGTATACAGATGTCTTGCTCAAGCGCTGTTGATTATTTTGAAAATAACAAGTTAAATTTTAGTTTCAGATAAACGTATGATGAATTAGTTTTTTTATAAATGTATCCTAGCGTGCACGTTGTTGAAAATATCAGAAGAGGTACTAGCGTCATGTGTGAAAAAAAGGGAGACTCACATAAGCATGTACAACTTATGTTACAAACCTCTATTTTATTATTTGATCTCGACAAGCCATGACCATCTATATTTTATCAGACGAAGTATTTGTAAAAGAACATTTTTACTATTAAAGCCGTTACGCTAAATCCCAAAAGTAAAAAAAAAGTAAGTGGGTTCCACTGCACTTAACTTCTACGGAATTCGAAGCATGCTTGGCTCGGTAGAGAATGGCTGTTATGAATCATATAAATGGTCTCAGCGAACGGATACTGCTTTGGGGACGTGTGTGTACTATGGGTCTTTCTTGCTATGCATGTATAGCGTGCGTCCCAGCTAAAGTTATCCAAGCTATTCAACGAACAAAAGCTATATAAAAAGACGGGGCAAGCTTCAATTATACGGCCTACCGTGTTTAGACTTCAGGGGTCTCACGACCGAACATCATAGGTTTACGATCGTACCTTGCCCCATGTGTTTTTGATAATTTATTTTCGTCCAACAACCTGACTAACGTTCGCTCGGACACCCTATGTTTAGGTATATTTTAGTAAAACATCCTACATGTTTCACGAACACTAAATAAAGAAAAGAAAATGCTATTAGCGCGTTCTAGGTGGAACTACAGAAGAATGGGAGCACAGGCGAAGGGACTCTCGCCTCAATGCAAGTGTGACCTCACTTCTAGAGCGAGGGACGCCCTACTTTCGATGCAAAGCAGCCTGGCGCAATGATCTCATGGCTTATTATGATGCACTACGCTCTTGCTTTCATGGGAGATATTTTTCTTCATTTAATTCATAGAAAATGAGGTGCAATGACTCTCTGAACCACGTTTTTTTCGCTTTTTACTGACAATTTTTTAAAACTTCACAAGTCTTCGAGATCGGCCCACAAAAACGCCGATATGCACTCCAGGAAACAAGGTTGATTTGGAGAATACTGCTTCGCGTCAAAAACTATCAGTTTTGCTCACCGCCGAGTAAAGTGCTACGCTAATATTGTCCTAAGCTAACATAGTAATTAGAGTGAGTCGGTCGAAGTTCATTACGTAATACCAGCCTAAAGCACCGACATAAACAAGAAAAAAGGCCGAGCGATTAAAGCAAAAACTACAAACACAGTCGTAGTTCCTTCCAAATCAAACAGCTTTGTTCTTTTCCTGCTTCGGTGTTCTACGCTGCTTTTGCACCGTGTTCTAAGCTAAATGGGTGCTTGGGCTCCAAAACGGGAACCGAGACGTTGCGAAAAGCGCCGCTTATTTTAAATACATGCAATGAGTGCATTAGCAGCAATGTGGTCGTTGTATAAAAATGCCTAATTGCACGTATGAAAACAGATCCCGAAAATATACTCAGGGCCTGTTCTGAGGAAAGAGCAAAGTGAAGACAACTAGTGCTAAGTATATACGACTCACTATGGAAACTTCACACGCGTCCGTCGTGAGTTGATTGTCTGTAAAGTTACCGTTTGGGCGGACCCATTCCTCGAACGACGTCGTTATCTTAGCCGGTACTTGTCTCCTTAGTTGCAGGGCCTCACGGCTGACGCTATTGTATGCACGTCAGCCTGGGTATACGTGTCCGAGCGTCTTTACCGAGCCGCAAGCTCCATTGCATCATGGTCAGCCGTTGTGGGGAAGGCAACAATGTCGTCATTGATGGGATTCTCTTACGGGCGTAACAGTTGTATTGTCCGGTATTGTAATTCCGGTTTTGTAAGTGAAATTTGCCGGACTTCATTGCTTCGCCCATAGCAGCAGTGTCAGAATTTAAGAGAACACTTTGCTTGTTCGCAAGTGTTTTTCTTTACGTTTCAAGTATGCCCAAATAACGATGGAACCAGGCATGGGTCACTTTAGGACTAAGTGTTATACCTGCAAGTGCTAAGGCTTTGTCTCTTGCACGCGGTTTCATCACGAGAACCATGTCGAGATTTTCCGTGTCATAAGACAAGAAGGCTGTAAACGCGTGCGCTGCTTCCAAAAATGACTCCACCACCATTGGTTTGGCAAGGAGCCTCACAGGTGAGGTAGCTTTGCCATTAAGCAAAACGTTCATTATGGAAGCGTTTATAAACTCCTCGGATGAGCCGCTTTAGGTCCTGAAATGCATCAATATTCGCATTCTGTTGGTTTAAAAGTCCATTAGCGTAATGTTTTAATGAATACACCATTTCAGTTTAGCGCGTCTACCCACTGTGGTGCAACTGAAACCCATATAGATTGTTTAATGATCTCATAATTCTTTTTTTTTCGTTGCGCTTCGGATTGCATTTCTTGAAACACGATGGAAAGCATACGGACAATATCCTGACGAAAACGTATTTCTTGACTTGTTAATCGATCGCTAAAAAATGCACCTGCATGAAGCTCTAAGCAAACTTAGAAGTGGATTTTGATAACTTTAATAACTTGATAACAGTGACAAGATTTATAACGACGTATATTGCAGCACTGTGTCTGCCGTGACTGCAGAAACTAAACCAAAGCAGCATCCATCACAAAAACAGATAGAGGTGCTCTCACGTCCAAGCGTGCAGCCTTCATAGGATCTTAAAGTTAAACGTAAAAAGCAAGCCACGGGGATTCCTACTTGAATGGCGGATGAATGCCGCATGGGAAATCGCCGTGATGGAAGAGGCCCAAGTCCGCTGTTTTCGAGGTTTTTCACTCTCACGGGGTTTCGAAAGGAGTTTCAGTAACTCTGCCTCTTTCCCCAACCAGTTCCTTATTGTAGAGAGGAGCGAGTGTCGTGCCAGGGGACGCCTCAGCCTCCAGCGCTGCATGGGCAATGTACAGCAGCAGGTTGCGCAAAGGGCGCTGAAAACCGTGGCGCCGTTACGAAACCATATTCTCGTCACACAAGAAACATCTAGGAAAAGATGAGATTCGAAACTACGCACCGTAAACAGAAGCAAGCTATCTCTGAAAAAAAAAAAAATGTTCCATGATTAGCAATCAGAATACAGAAGACCATGGGTATGCGTTTTGAAAAGTTTATGAGCTAAAATAGCAGAGAACAGTTTGAGATTGATCCGTGCCGCTATTTTCTGTGCTGTTTTGCATATTGCATGTATTGAAACTCGGTTCAAGCCGACCGTCACGCATACCGGTATTCGCAGAGAACGTAGTGAACATACTAACAGCGTCAAAAGATAGCGCGGCGTATACGCGCGCATGTGGTACGTTTCTAGCTTCAGATATTTTCTTCTTTTCGCAATCATTTCATTGTTGTCATGACGCTGGCATTGCTGGTATCGAACTCAAAGCAAAGAAGCAACCGGCATTCACCAAGATGCTGTCAACTCCAAAAGATACATTTATATTAAAAATTTGCCGCATATCTGCTTGCTTCACTGCAAAGGACGTCAAAAGACGATAATCTTCTGCCGCCCCGGATACGTAACCCCCTCTCTTCTCCCCCCTTCCACCCCTAACGCTTTCTCTCCCCTTTTCTCTCCTTTCATGATGGTGCAATGGCAGTTTTGCTGAATTCAATTCAAATTTCCCGGTTTCGGCCTGCTTTCGCGCCATCTGTTGGGACCTTTTAATACTGTTTGCTTAAATCCGGCTAGCGTCTCTTCAACATCATTTCTAATGCTTTCATTTTTCATTTACTAACGTAAAAACCAGTCCGATGTGTAGTCTTAATTAGAGGAACGCTGCGGGTCACGGTTACCTACATATATTTTGCCTCAAATAGGCCTGAGGTTTCCTTTGCGCTGTATAATGTTGACGTGTATGACCCCGTGCCAGCAGTAGCTCACTTGGTTTTGGCCGGGCGGTTGAACCGAGTGACAGACATACAGACACAGTGTTTCGCGATTAGGTAGCCCAAGGAAGACTGTCGTCTTTAAAATCAACAGCGTTTGTTTATTTTATCCTCTTCTTTTAAGTCTGGCATTACCAACTTTACACTGTGTTTTACAAATAGTTGTGCAAACGTTAACATAATAGTACGTTAATAGAATGTGTCGGGAAACTATGAACATATCAGACCATGCAGAAGGCTTGCACTTCCTGATGAAGCCGTTTCTACGACAGCATACACGACATTGTTTCTTCTACACTGTGGAGCACACTTCGTCTTCAAAGCACAGCAGGTCATATGGACCCCACGTGTATAATTCAGTGCGCACGTACATATAGAGTTAGGACAGTGTGTAGCAACGTTAGGCTGAGAGTGCAGTATAACGCTCTGCACCTTTTGCTTCGTCGAGGATTACCCTAATTATCATTAGTTAGACAGAATACTCACGAGTGTGCCAACACAATGGTCCTGATTGCGACAGAGGCGCTAGACACAGGTCAAATGTGAGAATGTCGACCTTTTCATTCTTTCCCATTGTTGCTCTGCTTTTTGCTTTTGTGTGTGCTTTGAACCACTAGAAAAGGGGAAAAGACATTCGAGGTGCTCCTCGAAACGCGTAGTTGGAACATGCAGCCTCTGTCCCCTTCCTAGCCTTACTTCCGAAACAGCAGATCTGCAATGGGGGACTAGTGGAGAAACCATGTCGCAATCTCACTCCTATTCAGCACCACGCTTTCCTGACGAAGTGCACCCGTTCTCAGAGTCCTCGGGCAACAAAACAGCATAAACAGCTATTTTCTTGTATATAGTGAGAAAAAGGCGTGCCCGCGCAGAACGTTGTCTGCAGGAAGAACATGTTTATACGCTTGGGGATAATTTAGCGTGTGCGAGTGTTCTGGCTCGCTAAACTAATCTTAGGTTCCTTCGTGTTCGTGGTTCCTTCTTGTTTTCTTTTTCGTTGTAGCAGACAACTATTCGTACAAACACTACTACATGCATATACGCCGATAGGTGGTGTGACATGGTTCGGCTTTTTCATCTTACTTTCCGTTGATAGCATCATCAAAGCAGACGAAACCAATGATCGGCCGCAGAAAGTTCGCGAACTTTCTTGAAGGGCCGTACGCCGGTAGGCTTGACCCTGATTAAATCCGTCGTTCACGCCACTGCTATGTACTAATGCAACCTAATGAACGAGCATCCTCCGAGCACTTTGGCAGAAAGTTTGCTCGGAGTGCAGTACCTCGAATGTCTGGGCGAGATCTGTCAAGGCCAGAGAGTCTGCAAAATAATTTGTCTCGTAGGAGTAAGGACACGCGCCTCACATTCATTGTGCTGTATAATTCGGGCGCAGTACATGTCTGATAAATGAGATTCAGAGTGCCGAGAACAAATAGCGCCAGCCTGATTTTGTGCTCGTGAGCCGGTCCTTCCATGAAGTCGTGTACTGGTGTCTTGTTGATATTTTTGTTTTATACAGTTGTATTCTCGCTTCCTGCAGTACATAATGATGAGAAAAAAAAGTGTATGTTATATAGCGCTAGGGGTGGAGCCTCTCAATTTCTTGTGCGTAATACAATGAAATAAAACTTTGGAGGCTGATTATTCGGTTCATGGTTGTTTTTGTTTTTCTTTTGAGAAAGGCACAATCAATAAAATAATGACAATAAGCAATGAACGGTATCGACGCAGTGTTCTCATGACTGAAGAACCTTATTTCGGCGAAACCATGAGGGTTTATATAGAAGAAATGAGAGAACACCCCCACACTCCTTCGTGACATGTGCAGATGTTTGAGGAAATATCAGCACAGTGGAAGCCCGTCTGTGCGAAAACCCAGCCAACAACGCTCGCACGCATAGTCACGTACACCTTCAAAGTGAAACGTTCTTTCCCTCTCACTTTTTCACAAGGTGAATGCCGTCCTACTCGCCCAGCTCGCAGATATTCTGCTTTTACTATGTTAAATGTACACTTTCTTGTCATCGAGCTCGCATTTCAAGGCAGAGTATTTGTGTAATTCATTCACCCTCAAGTACAAGGCCTTTTTCTGCATCAGGCTCTGTTTTAGTACCTGTAATATTAGATAAAACTGTGATGTTTTTGTTCTCTGAAGCCTAATGCATCACTGATTCACGTTCAGTATCAACCATAAAAAGCATACTGTATTCTGCGGTTATTAGACTAATATGCCAATTTTGGAAACCATATCTTTCTTTTCTTTGAGTGTTTCAAACAATGCCTGTCGTTTACAGGCAATACCAGGTTACACACTTTTCCTCACAATCACTTTAACAACAACAAACGTTTTGAAATTCCTGTTATGCCTATCATGAGGTCACGTGTGCATATATATGTATAATATTTCTGTATTTCGGATAATTATTTTTTAAAAGACATGCCACCGCCCATTCAATATATTTTTACAGCACATACACTATGCGTTATTTATTGTATTGATAATTTGTTGAATATCACTTTCTTACTTTTACAGCCCATTCAACACGCGCAAGCATGATCATAGGATTACCGGCGCGTTTTGGGGCCGACAACGTTGAATAGAACAAATAGTCTAACACCGAAATCGTAGCCGCGTCCGCCGCAACAACCCAAAAAACAGACACACAAATGAGCAGAAACAATCCTTAGAAAATTAATACACACAGCAGCCAGAACTGTAGGACAGGAGCGAGTTATATAGGGGGAACCTTGCATCCATGCTCGTAGGTCATACGGATCACCAAGCGACACGCACGGCCAAGGAAGGTGTCATCTTCTGATGTCATCAAGATTCCAGGGTCGATGCGCTGCATATACAGGTTCCTCTGCGCTGTGACACATTGGACAGGCGAGCCTTTGTGCCAATTCCTCGGCGTTTCGAACAGGTTGTCTACGCCATCTTTAAGAACGTTACGGGTAAGCGGGACCTACTTTGAAGGCGCTGTATCATCACCTCTTCTTTCATCTTCAGTCAGGGCGGAATAGCGACGGTTCAGGGTGGCGTTAAAGCACCCGCTTCCCGTCCTTATCGCTCCTGTGCTCCCTGATGTAAAGTAGGTTATCTCAGCGAAACGTTTTGTGTTTGGAAAATGGTACCATAAAGTATTTCTTGCGTAAGATCTCTGTTTTCTCGCTGGGGTATGAATCCAGTCATTAAAATGCATGATTGCAACTTTAAAACTCCAACCAAATAGAGTTTGGTTGGAGTATATATATATCCGTAAACATATATTTACATTAATATATGTTATCTTTCCGTTTAAGAAAGTTTTTTTCTATATCTCTTCCTCCAATTCAAGGAAGGTACCCAGGTCGTATGCAGCAGCGCATAAAATTTAATGCACATACTGTGTTACTACGCTAGCTGCTATTGCGACGTCAACGGAGGCTGCTTGATGTTTTCAGTTTGCGCTCCTCTCGCGTGCTCAGGTAACGAAAAAGACAGCCACTTCTCAGGTGGCCTGTTTACGAATGCGCTGACGGCCTGCCAGTAAGAAATGGGGCAAGACGAGGTTCAAGACGTATGCGCAGCGTACGTCACACAATGGGCTCGAATTGAAAGGCGAGGCGAATTTCTGTTCGAAAATGCGCATCCCATTTCCTCTGGGACTTATTATACAAAACAGTTGTAGCATCCCCTTCTAGCTGCAATGGAAATTCGATGCTCACGCGATAACCTTGAGAGACGTCACGGAACTTTGGGTGAGGCCACGGGGGCTGAATCATTTCATGGACCCCTGTCCGTGACGCCCATCCTGATGTGCCACTTACGCAGAAATGTCCTGCTGACGGCCACTTAGCAAACAAAAACGAGGACACATTCGAAATTTTTTTGGGCTGTCTCGTGAGTGGGTGCCCAACATCCAGCCGCGTTGGTTCCGGCCATTTGCGACTAGTTTTATTCTGATTTAACGCATCAGAGTCATTTCGCCCTCATTTCGCGTCAGCCGTTGTTTCGCATTTGCGCCAGCATCTGTACAAACACGATTTTCATCAGGGACCTACGGATATCCAAACCTTAAAGATAAATCCGGTAGCCCTTGCCATTCGATTCGTATTTGATTCGAGAAATTTAGCATTCGAAATAATCGAATCTGGATTGCTTATCCAATATGAAGGGCATGTTAACACTTACATGGGGTCTCTCTCTTGAGCATAAAGCTGCAAGCGTGCATTGTTTC